>NC_090652.1:2147351-2237351 GCF_040937935.1 Hyperolius riggenbachi
CCACATACTGTAGAAGCAGACAGTGAGCAGTCATTCGCTGGCTTCCAATCCTATTCTGCATCAGGTGACACCGCTGTCCAACTGGAAGGCAGCTTGTCACCTGAGTATGCTTCACTGTCTGGTGCACAAAGACACTCTCCGGGCGCCGCATGACTGAATGGAGGCTGCTGGGAGTTCTCCTGATTGGGGGAATCAATACCTAGATTCCATGTAATGTTTTTCAGCATCATTTTATGTATGTTCCGGCCCCCCAGCAGTCTGAAGTATATTGACCCGGCCCTTGACCAAAAAAGTTTGGGGACCCCTGGATTACAGTGTGTCGATGTGTGAGCATCGTTCCACCTCTAGACTCCTGTGAACCTCGGCAGATGGACTGATGGGGTTAAATCCACCAGATCTGGCTGGTCATACTAACTTACCTTCAGTGCCACACCTCTGAGGGACTCTGATGTCTGCTGGTGGTTGGACAGCTTGATAACTGTGACATTACCACCACATGAGAAGGCATCCAACAAAGACCTTAGAACGTTAGACCTTCCTGGAAACAGAACTTGAGGGAGAAGCTTGTTAGGTGGCGCCCTCTGGAGGCTTCCTAGAGATGTACTGAAACCTGTTGAGTCATGCAGTAGAAAGAAGTATAATTTTCAGGAATGTGGCAGTCATAGTTTAGACCCCCCTTTTCCCCCTCGTAAAATGTGACTCCAGACACTGATGTGGACCAGTAAGCTTTTCATCGTTGGCAGGCTGACTTCCAATAGCATTTCATTATTATTATACAGGGTTTCTAGTAGATCCTATAAAGTGCTTGTTCTGCTCTGTGCTGCCTGGCCCTGATTCCTGTATGAAGACTATCTGACTAGAACAAGTCAGAGGAACGCCCACCCAGCTTCACCTAATATCTCCTCTGAGTGTCTTTACATAATTCCCTTATTAATCTGGCTGTGAGATGGAAGGAGGGGGGATCCTGTTGCACTGGACAGTGAGGAGTCTCCCAGACAATAGCTGTATTAATGTATTATTATTTAGTTATTTGGGACCTGAAAATAAAGGTATTTGGATGTTTTTTCTCCTCCATGCCAGCTCTGTCGGTCCTCTGCATGTGTGTGTGTGTGTGGGGGAGGGGCTGTCGCTTCACTTTAGAGGACAGGATGTGACATCCCTCTCTTGCGCTTATGTTCCTGCAGGATCGAGGCAGGCAATCGCCTGGAGGGCAGCCTGCAGAAGAGCCGGGACCTGCTGGCCACTTATGAGACCAAGTTATGCCAGGATGACACCGTTCCCGATGACCCTCGAGCCATCGACAGGAAGCTGCAGGAGTTATCGGTGAGCGGATGCCACGCCCATCTCCAGTTCATGGAGCGGCTGACTGCTTATGTCTTCCTCCAGCGACCAATCAGTGCCGTTCCTGATAAGTATTAACCCGCCCCAGAAGCTGATTGGTGCTATGAGAGGAACAGAAAAGGTCCAGCTCTGTATGTCTTTAGACAGGGGCGTAGCAATAGGGGGTGCAGAGGTAGCGATCGCATCGCGGCCCTCCCTCAACTGCGGTATTAGCTCTCTATTGGTCCTGTGCCCATAATAATCACTTCTATAGTTACTTTGAATAGTGGTAATCATTAACAAGCTATTTCCATCCCCTTCTTGCACCTCTGACACTGCAGTTGCCATTGGCAGGTTTTGGTGCGCCATATTAATTGTTATGTATAGAGTGCTTGGGGGGGCCCCATGTAAAACTTGCATTGGGGCCCACAGCTCCTTAGCTACATCACTGTCCTTAGATGCACCTTAAGGTCTGAGCTAATATATTTGTTATAATAACACTTGACTTAACCAGCCGGGCGGTATGGACGAGCTCAGCTCGTCCATCACCGCCGGAGGCTGCCGCTCAGGCCCTGCTGGGCCGATTTTCTTCAAATAAAGAGCAGCACACGCAGCCAGCACTTTGCCAGCCGCGTGTGCTGCCTGATCGCCGCCGCTCTGCGGCGATCCGCCGCGAGCAGCGGCAAAAGAGGGTCCCCCCAGCCGCCTGAGCCCAGCGTAGCCGGAACAAAAAGTTCCGGCCAGCGCTAAGGGCTGGATCGGATGCGTCTGACGTCAGGACGTCGGCTGACGTCCATGACGTCACTCCGCTCGTCGCTATGGCGACGATGTAAGCAAAACAAGGAAGTCCGCTCATTGCGGCCTTCCTTGTTTATTCTGGGCGCCGGAGGCGATCGGAAGAACGCCTCCGGAGCGCCCTCTAGTGGGCTTTCATGCAGCCAACTTTCAGTTGGCTGCATGAAATAGTTTTTTTTTTATTTAAAAAAAACCCTCCCGCAGCCGCCCTGGCGATCTTAATAGAACGCCAGGGTGGTTAAAGGACAAGCGGGGCAACAAAAGAAATGTAGTTTTACTTTGAGCATCTTCCAGCCCTTACAAGTCATTTGTGTCCCTCGCCGCAGCTTCGGTCTTCTCTGGGGGCCCACTGACAGCCTCTGAGGGTGGCTGATCCTTGATGGGTCAGCGTTATCTGTGCATGCGCCCGCCTTGTACGAGAACGCACCCACACTCCAGAGGACACGGGCGTGTTTGACCTTGGGTGCTCGTATGCGCCCACACATATGCAGAACACAACAACGCTTAGAGGCTGCCAAGCAGGACACCGGGGGGAACCGGAGCTGCAGCAAGAGACGCAAATGACTTCTAGGGCCTGGAAGAAGCCACATGCAAGTAAAGGTATATTCCTTTTGTCGCCTAGTTTATCCTTTTAATTGGCAATATTCACACGTGGGGGAGATCTTCATACCCAACAATCTGTTTAGACAGCCAGCCTGGACTCTGTCGCCCTCTCCGAACCTTGGAAGACCATACGAAGATGTTCAGTTTCAGTAACCGATTCATTGGCTCTGGTTTACTATAGGGGATCCACCAGGAAGCCTCATGGGGAACAGTCACAATCACAGCACCCCCTACAGCACAAAGCGTTGTGATTGGCTGGATAATGTGGGCGTAGCTTACTACAACCTACCCGAATCTGAGCAGTTGGAGATGGTGCTGTCCACCCAATCACGTTAGTGCAATTTCCCTATGAGGTTTCCTGCTGGGCCCCCTAAAGTAGACATTCTATGAGGTTGATCTCTGTGTAGCCGCAGTTACCCTATAATGCCGATATGGACAGAGAGGCAGGTTGTTGACCATCTTCTTCTCCCTCCCAGGCCATGAGCTCCGAGCTGCAGAAGGGTAGAGGAGTCCTTGCAGAAGCTGAGCAGAACCTTCACAACAGTAAGCTGTGCTGCAATAATCTGGCCAATCGCTTCCAGGAGCATTGTCCCGACATTGAGCGCCAGGAGGCTGAGGTGTCCAAACTCAATCAGCGCTACTCCCAGCTGGACCAGCAGATACAGAGCAGGTGAGACCCCCTTCCTTCCTGCAGGATGAAGTCTGAGGCCCCCCATCATATGTCCTCCTCACTTCCCAAACGTTTATTCTCTTGGATGTCCGCTATGTATTCCTGGTAACAGAATTATGACAGAATCGCTTTCCTTATGCAGCCGTACAGATTACCCAGCAAGCTCATGGTGAACCACAACTCCCAGGAGTGTGTGAGGGGCTACAAAGCCCTCTTACTAAAATGCTATGGAAAACCGAAGCTTGCCTTCTTGAAACAAAACTTTTTATCTTCCATAGCATTTTAGTAGGAGGGTTTTTTGGACCTCTGTAGCCCCTTACAAACTCCTGGGAGTTGTGGTTCACCCTGAGCTGGATGGGTAATCTATAACTCTGGGGGCTTCAAGTCCTCCCCATAAAGCCACATTTATCCATGCCATGCACTGATGAGGATCAACCAATCTGAAACAGTCGATATGCATGTTGGATTATTATGGCTCTGTACAATTAACAAGCTGACACATCATTGCATTCCAGTGGTTCTGGTGGTGTGGCTAGCCTACAGGGACAACAAAGGATGATTTGCATATATTCAGCAGTGATGCATTGTGGGGGACATCTCAAGCTCACTCCAAGCTGAATCATCATAAATACCTTCTGTTTTATGAAGGCAAACTTTTGTTTTGCCTCTGCAGTGTGAGAGGGAGACTGCGGTGGAAATATCTGGGACCAGGGCCGGATTTACCATAAGGCAGTGGAGGCACGTGCCTACTGGCGTCTTATGATGGAAAGGCGGCTCACTCTCCTCCCAGAGTGCCTCCCTCCTTCCCTATGTAAATGAGAGGTTACTCACCCGGCTCTCAGCATTCCACTGACAAGATCTTCCTTTAGTTGAGGGCACCTCTAGCTACTTAATGTCAAGGGACTTCTGTAGCTACCTACGCGGGGCAAGTGAAGTAAGGGAGGAGTGACAGCTGGGACACTCCAGCACACTTGCGGTGCAGTTCGGCGGAGGTTTGCAGGTTCATAGAGGGCGGAGTCTAGGGTGCCAGGACATCTGTGCCTGTAGGCTCCTGCGAGGTAGATCCGGGCCTGTCTGGGACCTAACATACTGTATGTAAGAGATCAGACTTAGAGGAGGCCATGATGATGTAGCAGCAAAGCCTAAATGTGAGGGGAGCAACAACGTTGTAGCAGCAGCGATGAGACCGGGGGGAGCCAGGATGTTGTAGCTGAAGGACAGAACAAAGAGATGGCACACAATTCCTTGTATTGGAGCAAATCGGTGAATACACAATGTTTTGGGCGTGGTCGTTTCTGTTTCCTTGGGACACATGACACGTAGGGGTGGTCTGGTACCAGCAGTCTGGCACAAAGTTTAGGGATCAGTAGGGTGTGATAGGGTGGGCCTTGCAGGACACGACGTTGTAGCTGGTCTGGACTTATGCACCTTCTCTTTTTAGGTCTCAAGGCTTGCAGAAGGCCAAGACCGCCTATTCCAACTATCGCAGTGGCTACGACCAGGTTGACGGATGGCTGCGGAATATTCCAAACCATGAGCCCAAAGACACTGACGGCATCAAGCAAGTGGAGAGCAAGCTGAAGGACCAGCGGGTAATGCCTGTTTCATGCACAGCACATTTCAATTTGTTGAAATCTTGTATAAGGCAAATGGTGTGAGGTGATAAAACGATTGCTGGACAGTATCGGACCCAACACTACTTGATAGATTGCCTGATCGGATTGTTGGGATCACCTTAAAGTTCTGGATTCAGGGAGGCCCTAAGCCTGTGGGGCTGGCGGAGTGTGACCAGGCCTTGCTACGGAACTCCTCCTCTGTACAGCAATACCGGCATCCATGTCACCAGGCAGTTACTGGAGGGGTGCGTGCGTACACACAATATGAGGCCCATCCTCCGCCGCTGTGCCACGCCCAAGTAATTCAAACATTAGGTGGGTGCATTTGGGGACGCTGTTAGGGATGCTGTTGCCGGATCTAGCGCAGCGTGGAGTCACCCTGTGTGGATCAAAGTATTGGATGTAGTTGAAAGTTTGATCCTCTTTGGTACAGCGCCACATAATACCATTATTAAGCTGGTGCTTGTGGGATGGGGGTGGAGCTACAGCATGCCAGCTGGCACTGCCCCCTGCTGCTGGCCCGCCCTCCTGCTAGTGAGTGAGGCGGTAGAGACCTTCCAGCCCTGCGCCACAGCTGCACTCCATGGACCCTCCCTGTACAATGGCATAAAGTAAGTGTTGCGGGAGGGAGGGGGGTGGTCGCATAATTGGATTGGAAAAGGGTAAAAGCACTTCCTTTATATTTGAGTCAGGTCTCTTTACCACGGACGCCGGGGGCGTTCTTTTGTTGGGCTGTTCAGCCTTGCGACTGGCAGCCACAAGCAATTATATGGGGGTGGGGGCAGTCTGCCGCCACTAGTTCAGAGTGTCACAAAGAGGCCACCCCCCCCCCCATCCTTACCCCACGCTGCCCCCCTCTGAAATAAACCTCACTCCCCTGCTTGTGTCTCCTGCAGCTCCTCCTGGGTGAGATTTCGGACAGAGAGCAGGACCTGGAGCATGTCACCAGCAGCGCTCAGCAGTACCAGCAAGCAGTCAAGGTAAGGCCTAACACACACCGACACTGGTTTACTATCACTAAACATACATGTGAGATGGCCAGCATGCGGGATAATCGCTAGTGATCACCTCTGGTGAATGTCTGCCATCAGGTCAGGTGGTCAGCTTTGTGCGCAAAGGGAAACTCCCCCCCAAACTCCTCCCTGACTACCTCATGTGGGAGGTGACTAGATGAGTCACATGTTTGCTGCTGTTGTCTCAGGCAAGCAGCATCTGACACTGACACAGGAAGACAGAACGGCAATCCCATAGCCAGGGAAATGTTTATTTCACTACTCCCTGTTACACTGCCACTCATTATACAGTCTCCTGACCCCCCAAATTAGTGCTTCTTGTTACAGTACCACCTATTATAATGTGCTCTATATACTTCCATCACAATGGGGGAACATGCCAGGGAACCCCTGCAGAGTGCTCAAGGAACCCTGGTTGAGAAAGCCTGATCTAGGAGTACAGCGCCCCCTATTGCCCAGGTCTGAACATTGCATGTCTTGTCTGCTTGCTGACTGATAAGAGGACCAGTCCTAAGGAGGGAATCTCATGTGAGTGCCTCTGTCCCCGATGTCTGCGGCCTCCACTTTACTGATCCGTCCAGTTACACGACACTCCTCTGACCAAGGAGCTGTGACAGACTCCTCCCCCTGACTCTGCCCCTCCCCTCCATACACCAGCAGCTTATCTGTACAGTGATCTGGTGTACAGACGGCAGACTATCACCCGTAGGGATCCTGCACGATTGTTTAGGGTGTATTTCATGCCTGTCTCTTCTGTGACTTTCTATCAGGATTATGAGCTGGAGACTGAGAAGCTGAGGTCGGTGATGGACATGGAGAACAGGAGAGGCGTCTACACTAAGCGGCCCAAAATCACGTCACCGGCAGCCAAAGTGAAGGAGGAGGCAAGTATAGACTCTCCTTACACCAGAAGCCCCTCCTCCCTCAGCAGGCACCCCTCCTCCCTCAGCAGGAGCCACTCCTCTCTCAGCAGGAGCCCCTCCCCTCACCAGAAGCCCCTCCTCCCTCAGCAGGCACCCCTCCTCTCTCACCAAAAGCCCCTCCTCCCTCAGCAGGCACCCCTCCTCTTTCACCAAAAGCCCCTCCTCCCTCAGCAGGAGCCCCTCCCCTCACCAAATGCCCCTCCTCCCTCAGCAGGAGCCCCTCCCACTTCACAAAAAGACCTCCTCCCTCAGGAGGAGCCCCTCCCACTTCACAAAAAGCCCCTCCTCCCTCAGCAGGAGCCCCTCCCCTCACTAAAAGCCCCTCCTCTATCATCAGGCACCCCTCCCCTCACCAAAAAGCCCCTCCTCCCTCAGCAGGCACCCCTCCCCTCACCAAAAGCCCCGACTCCCTCAGCAGGAGCCCCTCCCACTCCACAAAAAAGCCCCTCCTCCCTCAGCAGGAGCCCCTACCTTCACCATAATCCCCTGCTCCCACCAGGAGTCCCTCCCCCTTACAAGAAGCCCCTCCCCCACCAAAAATCCCCTCTCCCAGTCTGTGGTGTGACTCTTCTGTCTCTTTTCCCTACAGGAGGCTGACTTGACTTCGAAGTTCACAGAGGCCAATGCAGTGAACAGGCAGAGGCTGCAGACTCTGGAGTTCGCCCAGAATCTTCTGCGTCAGGTAACCGAGGCCGATGCGTTTTCCTGGCAGACGCCGTGTGATCCCACCAACGTTCTATCGGGCTGAGCGAAATAACCGCTATAAAACAGTCGCAAAAGCTCAATTCAGCAGCCGCAATGATTACATATAACAGAAGAGAATAGTTATAAAGTATTACTTCTGGGGTATACCAGACTCTATTCAGAAATAATTGTACTAACAAATCGTAGTAAAGAAAAAACGCAATTCCTGTACATATACTATATACACGTTCTTCCAAAAATGACGCTAATACAAAGCCTGCATGCAGCAAGGTAGAATAACGCAATCAGTTACAGCGCAGTACTGTGACCAGGCCCATAGCATTGTACGGGCAGTGATCAGTTACAGCACAGTACTGTGACCAGGCATATAGCATTGTATGGGCAGTGATCAGTTACAGCGCAGTGCTGTGACCAGGCCCATAGCATTGTACGGGCAGTGATCAGTTACAGCACAGTACTGTGACCAGGCATATAGCATTGTATGGGCAGTGATCAGTTACAGCGCAGTACTGTGACCAGGCCCATAGCATTGTACGGGCAGTGATCAGTTACAGCACAGTACTGTGACCAGGCATATAGCATTGTATGGGCAGTGATCAGTTACAGCGCAGTGCTGTGACCAGGCCCATAGCATTGTATGGGCAGTGATCAGTTACAGCGCAGCACTGTGACCAGGCCCATAGCATTGTACGGGCAGTGATCAGTTACAGCACAGTACTGTGACCAGGCATATAGCATTGTATGGGCAGTGATCAGTTACAGCGCAGTGCTGTGACCAGGCCCATAGCATTGTATGGGCAGTGATCAGTTACAGCGCAGTACTGTGACCAGGCCCATAGCATTGTATGGGTAGTGATCAGTTACAGCTCAGTGCTGTGACCAGGCCCATAGCATTGTACGGGCAGTGATCAGTTACAGCACAGTACTGTGACCAGGCATATAGCATTGTATGGGCAGTGATCAGTTACAGCACAGTACTGTGACCAGGCCCATAGCATTGTATGAGCAGTGATCAGTTACAGCACAGTACTGTGACCAGGCCCATAGCATTGTATGGGCAGTGATCAGTTACAGTGCAGTACTGTGACCAGGCCCATAGAATTGTATGGGCAGTGATCAGTTACAGTGCAGTACTGTGACCAGGCCCATAGAATTGTATGGGCAGTGATCAGTTACAGCGCAGTACTGTGACCAGGCCCATAGCATTGTATGGGCAGTGATCAGTTACAGCGCAGTACTGTGACCAGCCCCATAGCATTGTATGGTCAGTGATCAGTTACAGCGCAGTACTGTGACCAGGCCCATAGAATTGTATGGGCAGTGATCAGTTACAGCTCAGTACTGTGACCAGGCCCATAGCATTGTACGGGCAGTGATCAGTTACAGCTCAGTGCTGTGACCAGGCCCATAGCATTGTATGGGCAGTGATCAGTTACAGTGCAGTGCTGTGACCAGGCCCATAGCATTGTATGGGCAGTGATCAGTTACAGTGCAGTGCTGTGACCAGGCCCATAGAATTGTATGGGCAGTGATCAGTTACAGTGCAGTGCTGTGACCAGGCCCATAGCATTGTATGGGCAGTGATCAGTTACAGTGCAGTGCTGTGACCAGGCCCATAGAATTGTATGGGCAGTGATCAGTTACAGAGCAGTACTGTGACCAGGCCCATAGCATTGTATGGGCAGTGATCAGTTACAGCCCAGTACTGTGAACAGGCCCATAGCATTGTATGGGCAGTGATCAGTAACAGCCCAGTACTGTGACCAGGCCCATAGCATTGTATGGGGAGTGATCAGTTACAGCTCTGTGCTGTGACCAGGCCCATGGAATTGTATGGGCAGTGATCAGTTACAGGGCAGTAGTGTGACCAGGGCCATAGCATTGTATGGGCAGTGATCAGTTACAACGCAGTACTGTGACCAGGCCCATAGCATTGTATGGGCAGTGATCAGTTACAGCGCAGTACTGTGACCAGGCCCATAGGATTGTATGGGCAGTGATCAGTTACAGTGCAGTACTGTGACCAGGCCCATAGGATTGTATGGGCAGTGATCAGTTACAGAGCAGTACTGTGACCAGGCCCATAGCATTGTATGAGCAGTGATCAGTTACAGCGCAGTACTGTGACCAGGCTTATAGCATTGTATGGGCAGTGATCAGTTACAGGGCAGTAGTGTGACCAGGGCCATAGCATTGTATGGGCAGTGATCAGTTACAACGCAGTACTGCAAACAGTTCCCCTCACTATTGCCATTTGCGATGATTGCTCACTGTTACCGCCACGCACCCGACTGAGAATGTTAGCCAAATATTTCCCAGCATGTCCAATCGATACAGTCGACCAATTTCTAGTGGAAATTGGTTGTATGGTTAATTGGGCATGCTCTTGGCAGCACAGACTTTCATCCACTTCGATAATAATTATTGAATCGGATGGTCGATCGGCTGCCAAGTCGGCAGATGTTTGGCCACGTTTAAAGCTTCAAGAACAATAGGTGTTCTCTTTAAAGCCAAAAGAATGTCTGGGTGAAATTACTTTGGACAGCTGCTGCGACAGCAGCGCCGTATAATGTAAACACAGGGGATTTCTTCCCCGCGTGTTTACATTTCGCCTGCGAGCCGCGATCGGAGGCTCGCAGGCTGTTCACGGAGACACCCTCCGTAAATTGACATGGAAAGGCGAGCGGCCGGTTCCATGGAAACACCATTTCGACCTGCCGACGCCTATCGGCGTTAGGCGGTTGTTAAGTGGTTAAAGTGTACCTGTGTGAAAAATAAAATACTGCCCCTGGCATACGAACCTCAGGTGGAGGAAGCCTGAGGGTCCTCAGGAGGTTTTCCCCGGCCGCTTCTGGCAATGGGACCCCCAAAAAACCGCTTGTTGACAGCTTGCATCTGTGCAGTAGCACGGACGTGGCTCTTTCTGCAGGAGCCAGAGCGGGTCTGTGCTACTGGGCAGCCGCTGGAGAGGATGGGGGAAGCCTCCCCGGGTTACAGAGACTTCCCTCTCCAGAGTATCCGAAATGTTCTGTAGCAAACCTCACAGGATTCCTTTAAATATACCATTTTGATATTTCTCATTGTTTCTATAATTGGCTCATGTGTTTTCCCAAGCCCAAACTAATCTCGTCTGCCGTTTTGTTTCTCATCTCTGCAGCAGCCAGAAGTGGAAGTCCGTCAGGAATCCATCCAGATGGCGCATTCAGAGAAACCTGCTGAGGAAACCTGGAAGATTAAGAAGATGCTGGATGATGAAGTGCAGCGCCGACAGCAGCTGGAATCCGAGATCAGGAGCAGCCAGGATGAGATCATCTATCTGCAGGGCCAGAAACCTCAGGAGACCATTGTGAAGAAGGAGGTCCTAAAGAAGGTTCCAGATCCTCAACTAGAAGAGGACTACCACAAGGTCCTAGAAAGAGTGTCTGAAGAGCAACGGAAGAACAAGTCTCTCCAGGATGAGCTGGAGTCCCTGAAGCTGAAGATTCGGACCTTGGAGTTTGAGCAGAGAGAAGGTGGCCAGCAGTATGTAGTTAAGGAAGTGCTGAGAATAGAGAAGGACAAAGACCAGCAGCAAGATTTCCAGAGGCTCAAAGAACAGCTGGACGAACTGAATCGCCTGAGGAGCACCAAGCAGAGCGAGATCGCTCACCTGAGAGAACGGATCGTTGTCTTGACAGAAGAAAAGAACAAGCCCCAGGAAAAGGTCACAGAGAAAGAAGTGGTGAAACTTCAAAACGATCCTCAGCTAGCTGCAGAATTCAGGACCCTCCAGGAGAACCTGCAGAGGGAGAATTCCCAACGGCAAAAGGAAGAGGAGGAGCTGCTACTCCTTCAAGAGAAGCTAAAACGCTTGGAGAAGGAAAGAGCCATGGCCGAAGGCAAGATCACAGTGAAGGAAGTGCTGAAGGTGGAGAAGGATATAGCCGCTGAAAGAGAAGTTAACGACCTTCGCAGGCAATACGAGGAGGAGACTTCAAAGACACGCATCATGCTGAGAGATAAAAACGAGCTGATACGCAAGATAACCGTTATGGAGGAGGAAAATGCCAAAGTTGTAGTCCAAGAGAAAGTACGTGAGATTATTCGACCGGATCCTAAAGCCGAGAGTGAACTGGCCAAATTACGCCTTGAGCTGATAGAGCAGGAAAGGAAATATCGAAGTTCAGAGGAGCAAGTGAAATCCCTCCAGAGTGAACTATCAGCCATTAAATCACGAGGTCCACAGGTGGAAGTGAAAGAGATCACCAAAGAAGTCATCAAGCACAAGACAGATCCAGAGGTCTTGTCGGAATTGGAGAGACTTCGGGGAGAAATTCTGGAGAAGACTAGAGTGGTAGAGAGGTCCGAGATGGAAATCAATCAATTAAAGCAGGAGATAAAAAGCTGGATTGATACCAAACCTCAAGTACAGGTTAAGGAGGTGGTTCAAGAGGTTCTGCAATACCGTGAAGACCCCGACACCAAGAGGGAAGTAGAAACCTTAAGAAGCCAGTTGGCTCAAGAGCAGAAGAAACGTATAGACCTAGAAAGTGAAAGAATGGCCCAAGAAGATAAGATTAGAAAGAAAGAAGTAGAGTTGTCCCAGATTAGAGAAAAGGTGGTACAGCAGGAGGTGGTGAAATACGAAGAGGATCCTTTGCTGAAGTCAGAGGTCAACAGTTTCTCAAAAAGCATTGAAACTGAGCTCAAGCAAAAAGATTCTCTGCAAGAGGAGCTTCGCAAGTTACAGTGGAGGAAATCAGAACTTGAACGTCAGCTTGAAGAACTGGAGAGAGAGAGGCAAGCTAGGCGGGTGGCAGAACTGGAAATCCAAAGGCTGAAGAGCAGGCTGAGTGAACTGGAACAAAGAGAGATTGAGACAAAAGAAAAAGTTACACTGAAACAGAAGGTCGTCTTGCAACAAGACCCTCAACAAGAAAAGGAACACAACTTGCTAAAACTTCAAGTTGAGGAGGAAAGACACAGGAGGCAACTTCTTGAAAATGAACTGGAGTCACTAAGAAAGAAGTTCCTTGGATTGGAAAAGATGGAGGTGAAAGAGAAGGTTGTGTTTACTGAGAAGGTAGAGGTTGAAAAAGACGCAGAGACAGAGCAAGAAATACAGAGGCTGAAGTCCATGATGGAAGAGGAAGGCAGACGTAGACGAGAGTTAGAGGCAGAGGCTGACCACATGCAAGCACTCCTCTCGGAGTTAGAGTTCAGTAACTCCAAGTCCAACAAGGAACTGGAATATCTAAGAGAGGAAGTCCACAAACTTCAGATGGAAAAACAGAGCCTACAGCTAGAGACCCGCCACCTGCAGTCTGAGATAGAGATTACCATAAAGGAAGCCCAGGGACTGAGAAGCTTAACTCAAGTTGATAGCGGCGTCAATCTAGACTCTCGCTTATCTGCCTTGGAAACAGAGCTGAGGGATCTGCAGAAGATCTCACGAGACAAAGATGCTGAGATTGAACAACTGCAAAAACGCTTGGAAACCATGCAAATCAAGAGAGAACAGAGAGAGAACCATCTCCGTCGTTCCATCGTTGTTATCGACCCAGACACCGGCAGAGAGATGTCACCAGAAGAAGCTCTGAAGTTGAACCTGATCGACTATAAGATGTATTCCAATTTGCAGAGCCAGGAGTGCGACTGGGAAGAGACCACCATAAAGGGGCCAAATGGTGACTCCTCCGTCATCGTCGATAGGAAATCGGGGAAGAAATTTGACATCGAAGATGCTTTAAAGAGCGGACGCATCACAAAACGTCAGTATGAGAGTTACCTCAACAAGGAGATGTCCATCCAAGACTTCGCAGCCCTAGTATCTGGAAAGAAATAAGCTCAGGCCGCCCATGTTCTCCTCATTGTGGTCAAAATATGGATGCTGACCAAAGGTGCAACCGCCTTTAAGTCCGTTAGCTTCATCGGCAGAAGACATCTTTGCTCTGGTCACCATCTCTCCTGACCCATGCAGTAGAGATAATACGGTCTTCAAACTTGGAAAATGTCATTTTAGGCCTTGACCTTAGTCCACAACAGCTTTATCCAGACGAAAAACCCAAGAAATACAGTTTGCCAACAGATAGCAAATGCTTAGAAGTCAACATCCCAGACATCCCTGAGGGGTAACCCGGCTGTAGGTCGTTCTGCTGAAGCCAAAAGATTTATCATAAAGAAGATCTCCGGGTCTTATCATTAATATAATGTTACTGAAGAAAGATTTATATTTGCCTTAAGTGCCTTGGTATTTTTTATTCTCTTTTTCTCTGTAGTATTATGCTATTTTTCACACCAAAGAATGCCAATGAAAATGCATCTTTATAAAACATGCACTGAACCCATCCCGAGATTGTAAATTAGCCAAAGCCACGATGGCGTTTTATGGTGTCCGCTCTCTCTATGCCTTACAATAAACGAGTAACGATGATAAACAGAATTGGTATATGGTTGAAGAGCTGAGTCTCTGTCTACGCTGGTACATTACTCACCCAGCCCTTTCCAGAGGTCTCGCTGTCTCTTGTGATTGCCTTGTCCCTGTTTTTCTGTATATCTTTTGATAATTCCTGAGCAAGGTAGGGGAAATATGGAAATGTATTTTATTTATGGTATCGCTAAATAAAGATGCGGTGGTTTTGAATGCTTTGTAAGTGGTTTTATTTCATGGACAACTTTCCACTCCAACTGACTGGGTTCATTAATTCTCTAAAAAGGAAACGTATAGTGGGTATAAAGGTATAATGTCTGTCTCTAATTCCCTTCTGAGGGGTTTCCCCGAGGTGCAGATCAATTGTAACGTCATTGGCTGTCCACATCTTCCAGCTGTGACTAATGCTGCATACACACATCCAATGATGGTTGGCCAAGCAATGACCAATTTGACTATATCCATGTAGTATGAGGGGCAACAGAAATTGAGTACTATGAGCAGATTGTGCAGGTAAAACCTCATACTACATTGAGGTGGTAAAATTAGTCAGTGATTGGACAATTATAATTTAAAGAGGAACTCCAGTGAAAATAATGTAATAAAAAAACTGCTTTTTACAATAATTCTATATAAAATGATGTAGTCAGTGTCCCCCCATTGTAAAATCTTTCCTCTCCCTGATTTACATTCTGACATCTCATGGTGACATTTTTACTGCTGGCAGGTGATGTCAGTGGAAGGAGATGCTGCTTGCATTTTTTGGCAGTTGTAAACAGCTGTTATTTCCCAACTGTCAGAACCATGGTCCTGACGTCACACTGTGGGAGGGGTTTCACCACAATATCAGCCATACAGCGCCCCCTGATGATCCGTTTGAGAAAAGGAATAGATTTCTCATGGGAAAGGGGGTATCAGCTACTGATTGGGATTGAAGTTCAATTCTTGGTTATGGTTTCTCTTTAAAGTGTGTACCAGGCTTTTTTTAAGGTGCATACACACATGCAATCTTGATTGGATACGTTTACCACCCCCATGTAGTAGTTGCCTTCTTAAAACAGAAGGAAATCTGCAATAATTCAGTTATAGGTGAACATTTGTGGTTACCCACAATGCACTACTACTAAATATGCAAATTATCCCTTTTCGCCCTTGTTAAGCAAAGCAAGCATCCAGAACCGCTGGTGTATAGCAAGCCTACAGCTTTAAAAGTTTTACACAGCCATATCAAACCCACATTTAAAGCTATAGGCTTGCTATACACCAGCGGTTCTGGATGCTTGCTTTGCTTAACAAGGGCGAAAAGGGATAATTTGCATATTTAGTAGAGCATTGTGGATAACCACAGATGTTCATTTATAACTGAATTATTGCAAATTTCCTTCTGTTTTAAGAAGGCAATTACACCATGTAGTAGTATGAGGGAGAACAGATGTTGAATAAGTTGGACAGATGTGTAGGTATGCTCTCATACTGCATGGGAGTGGTAAGATTGAAGAAGATCAATGCTAGAGATAGACCAGTAGAGGCCACCATTCTGTGCTGAATGTAAATTTAAAGAGAGTCTGAAGCAAGCAAAAATAACCTCTTTTTTTCAGAATCCTCTTCAGGAGTATCGGCTAAGATGATTTGCTGCATCGCACGGCCATACGAGGTCTTTATCCCCTCCCAAACCCCAGGGCAATATCCTACTACTTTCAAAGTCACAGATTTTTCTGCCCGGGGGAGGCAGAGCTTTGGGCTGTAGCTCCGCCTCCAATCTATTCAATCACCGCTGATCGCCGCCTCTCCCCGCCCCTCTTAGTCTTCTTTCAAAGAGAGGGGCGGGGAGAGGCGGCGATCAGCGGTTATTGTATGGACTGGAGGCGGAGCTACAGCGCTAAGCTCTGCCTCCTCCAGGAAGTACCGGAGGATTTCGCTCTGGTGATTTCGGAGGGGATAAAGACCTCAGACGGCCGCGGGGATGCGGCGAATCATCTTAGCTCTTACTGCTGAAGAGGATTCTGAAAGAAAAAAGAGGGTTTTTGTGTTCGCTTCAGACTCTCTTTAATGCAAAAGCTTATGCTGGGAATGCACGGCTCGATTTTCGTGCTCGATTCCGTGCCCGATCGTTTTCGCGCTTGATTCTGCGGGCGATTCTCATCTTTTGCTCGTTTTTCTTATTTTTACATTATCCCCGTTCAGAATTGAGCGCGGAAACGATCGGGCCGGAGATCGGACATGTCGGAAATGATCTTTTGAGCCATATAAATGGCTCTAAATCGAGTCGTGTATTCTCAGCATTAGATATATGGAGCTGTTTTACTCTGTCTAACACACACCATACAATTTTCTGTAAGCTTTTCTGTTAGATTTACCTGCCAGATAGATAATTTCCAACATGTTCATTGCCAACAAATTATCTAACCGTCTATCTGCCCAGCAATTAGGCAATGTTCTACTCAGCATGAGATGACCAGAAGACAATGCACCAGAGATAGTGACCAGTCTCTACAGAACATAATCTAACAGAACAATTGTATGGTGTGTAGTAGGTGTGACAATATCAGTGTGGAACTTTTTAGTGACTGCTTGTATATTATGATTTGCTGTAAGCTGGAAAGTTCTGGATAGAACATTCAAACTTCTTGATGTCAGGGCCAGATTACCTGAGACTGGTCCAAAGATTTCCCCATTGTTCTCTTATCTGGGTTGGCTGTTAGGCAGCAGCTGTGTACATAACTAGCCCACCCAGCTCCTCCTACCTCCTCCCACACGCTCACCTGGCTCCTCCTACCTCCTCCCAGAGGCCCACCCAGCCCCTCCTACTCTCCTCCCAGAGGCCCACCCAGCCCCTCCTACCTCCTCCCAGAGACTCATATTGCAGCTTAGGGGCTAGCACACCTGAGAATGTTCCAGAGGTTTGCCATTGCCTGAAGTTGGGTGAATCTTCTGGAAACAGCTGGTCACCTAGTTCCTCCTATTCCCCACCCACAGTCCTCTGGTGTAGCAAGGTGAATATAAGGACTGCAGTGCAGGAGGAGGGGGAGAGTGAGAACAGATATGAGCAGGAGAAGAGGCTGATTTGCTGGTGGACTTTGGAGAAGAAGCGGTAAGCTGCGGCGCCATTCTGACCACACTGGGAAGGATCAGCAGAGGCAGGGCCGGTTTTAGCAACAATGGGGCCCCAGGGCAAAATAAACCTGAGGGGCCCCCAACAGATACCCCGGAACAAAAATCGGCATTAAGGGACCTTTTTTTGCAGCTGGTATAGTCAGGGTGTGAAGCCCCAATCGGTCGGAGCTCCACATTCTGGCTATCCCAGCCTGCATGGGGGACAAGGGGTTACAAAGCTTCAGGAGGGGGGACCCCACATCATTTAAAAAAAAAATCCCCACACTCTAAACATTAAAAAAAAATTTTTTTGGGAAAATAGGAAAAAAATGCCAGGGATCTTCATGCAGCCATATTGCGGCTGTATAGCGATCCCTGGCCAAAGCGCTGCGGCTGCGTATGGATCCCCTGGAAACCCTGTCAGGAAATTGCTCTTTCTTTTGATACATGTAAAATTGCACTACCGTTAGGTTTGCTACGAAATGTGACATTTACCGCATTTAAAAGTATACTTTTTTCCTTCGAAACTTTAAAATAGATTTTCTCAAAAACTATATAAGGTCTTTTTGAAAAATAGTTTTTTCCTCGTATTCCCAATGATCTCCTTAACATATCCTGCAAATTTAGGGTTTCTAGCATTTAAGGTGGATTTGCTATTAACCGTTAAAGTCAGCGGGTTTTTAAATGTGTATTTTTTCTCGTTTTAAACTTTAAAATCGATTTTCTCAAAAACTATAAGGTCCTTTTGAAAAATGTTTTTCCTCTTGTAGCCACTGGGGGCCCCTACAGGCCCTGGGGCCAGGGTCGGACTGGGACACTAAGGCCCCACCCGAGGAAGTTTCAGCCTGGGCCTCCCCCCCCCCCAATCCCCTCTCCTCCTCCTCCCCCCCCCCCCCCCCCATTTTGGGCTCACATACACATGTACTCTAGAAATTTTGCATGATTTTATGGCAGGGAATAGATTGTGAGCACTTCTGAGGACAGTCTACAATAGGGATATGTCCACATGCGGCGCGCGCAGCAAAAATAAGTGTCACCACGCACTGGAACATGGGCGTGGTCATGATGAGTCATGGGCAGACTTTAAAATTAAAAAAAAAAATAAGTAGCGGTGTTATTCACAGAGATTAGGTCTGACCAGATACATTTTAGAAAATAATCAAGTAGTTACATGCCTCATGATAATTCATCAAGTAGTCAAATGGCAACAGATTTTCTGACAAAATGCAATCAAATTGGCAGCAGATACCCCACAAAATACAATCAGATTGGCGGCAGATATCCCCACAAAATGCAATTAGATTGGCGGCAGATATCCCCACAAATGCAATTAGATTGGCAGCAGATTTCCCCACAAAATACAATCAGATTGGCGGCAGATATCCCCACAAATGCAATTAGATTGGCGGCAGATATCCCCACAAATGCAATTAGATTGGCGGCAGATATCCCCACAAATGCAATTAGATTGGCGGCAGATATCCCCACAAAATGCAAATAGATTAGCGGCAGATTTCCTCACAAAATGCAATCAAATTGGCGGCAGATTTCCCAACAAAATACAATCAGATTGGCGGCAGATATCCTCACAAAGGCAGGTCCCCAGTTAGTGGGGGCCCCCATGCTGGAAGGAGGGGCAGTGGGCACAGAGCGGCGGGGAGGGGGGGGGGAGTTTTCCCCCCTCCCTCACCTAGGGGCACCCCTTCCGCGCTCCCCTCCCTCCAGAATTGCACCCAGCAGAGGCAGCAGCGGGGAATAGCTTACTGGCATCAGATCCATAGCTCTGCGGGCCGCTGCTGGTCTCCGAGTCGTGCACTGCACTGTCCAATCACGCTCTCAGAGGAAGTACTGCGAGAGAGTGATTGGACAGCGTGACTGCAGGAGATCAGGCCAGCCCAGTGGCACGCAGAGCTATGGATCTGATGCCGGTAAACTATTCCCCGCTGCTGGCTGCAATTCTGGAGGGGGTGAGCGCTGAAGGAGGGGCCCCTGGGTGAGGTAGGGGGGGAGGCTTCACCCCCTCCCCGATGCTCGGTGCCCAATTTCCCCCCCTTCCTGCGCTATGCTCCCTCCCTCTTAGCTCTGGGGCCCCCAGGAGGCGGGGCCTACCGATGGAAACATCGGCAGTTCGGTGACTCAGTCCGAGCCTGCCTGGGGCAATTGCCTCCTTTGCCTCTATGGTAGCGCCGGCCCTGAGCAGAGGAGAACTTTCCCTGGACTGTTTTAGTGGACTGGACTGATTCGGTTGGAGGATTATTTCTGTCCCTGGATGGCATTGGATGGAATCACTTCACCTCTCCTTCAGACAGCCCTGGAAGACTCGGTCATCTAGTTGCATTGTGCTGGACTGCTGACATTATTATCGGGACTTCCCTGTTGAAGTACCTGGGATTTGGTTGCCATTGAGGGTACTGTGGATTTTGGTAGGTTGCAGAGTTGAGATTCCTCTGTCAGGCCCCGTTCACACTTGCGGTTGTCAGCCAAACGGACCGGATGGCCTGACCGGATCCGGACCGGATCCGGATCGGAACCGTACGGTTCTGATCCGGATCCGATCCGGATCCGGTCAGGTTGCATCAGGTGTTCATCCGGATGCGATCCGGATCCGTTTGGCAAAAGTATCGTAAAAAAAAAAAAAAATGTTGGGGTCTGGGAGGTCAGCAGAAGGGGGACCTGTGGAATCAGGCCCTCTGCTGTTTAGCACTCACCTCCACCTCCAACATGCTGCCAACATCTCCAGCTCGTGCTGCTCCACTCCAAAATGCTTGCCCATGTGTCCCCGATCCAATATCGCCGCAACAATCCTCATAGGAAGTGGGGTAGAACATCCGGATTTTTTGCCAGTGTGTTGTGCGCTCTCCGGTTCTCATTGGTTTCCATTGGCCGGATGGTGCAGTCCGGCTCCGCCCCGGATACGGCTGCCGGAGGAGCCGGACCCAAAAATAGCGCATGTTGGAACGGACACCGGAGTCCGGATCCGGTCCGGCTCCGGTCCGGACGAAACGGACGCATGTGAACCGTGGCATAGACTTTACATTGCTATGCCGTGCGTCCGTTTCGTCCGGCCAGCATGCGGTGCGGCTCCGGCACGGCTATTCCGGATAGCCACCGCTAATGTGAACCGGGCCTTACTCAGTGGAATATATTGTCTGGAAGCTGTACATTGTCATCTTGCTGTGTTATAGTCATCTTGTAGTTTAAATAAACCCCTTAATCTGAGAACTACCTGTGTGTGCTCAGTGCTTACCAACCTCTCCCAGCCCTTGCTGTGACACTAGGCATAATAAGGAACCTATGTGTATCAGTAGGACACTCCCCCTCTTCATCATACAAGCTATGGCAGCCCTGATGAAGGCAGGCCATGGGTGAGCTGGTTATTTTACAAGTATGGCCTTCCACTTTAACAATATATATATATATTTTAATGTGGTTGCTGTTACAAAGCCGTTGGCATCAGTTCTGAGGTGCTGTGAGTCAATACTGATCTGTCCCCATCGGCCGCAGAGGAAGCACCTTCTTGAAATGACAATCTTTGCCTCTAACTCACACTAACGACCCCAGCTCCTCCTCTCATGGCAATCAGGGTTTTCTATACAACAGGCAGGGAAGAGATTACTATTAGTGACTAGCTGATGACCCGGCGTTGCCTGTGTATGCATTTGGCTGGTGTTGGCTCCGCCCACTTTTTCTACCCCTAACACACAAACACTCAATGACCAAGTTTGTGAGCTTTGGCATCAATAATTTGTATATTCCCATAGAAATTAAACAAATCAGATTGGCTGTTTGTGGCTCCGCCCCTCTCCAGAATTTGAACCCCAGTCACCCAATGACCAACTGTAGCAGGTTTAAGGCATCTGCTATTAACAGTGTAAAAATGGCAGCAATTTAAATATTCCCCTTGAAAAACAACAGATAAATTTTGGTGGTCTATTATAGGCTCCACCCACTTCGCTGAATATTGATCTCAGTCACCCAGTGACCATCTGGGCAAAGTTTGAGATCCCTACCATTAACAGTGAACAATGAATGCAGTTTATATTTTCCTAGTGAAATTTGTTTTTGGCTCCACCCACTTTATGTACCCTGGACACACAGTCACTCAATTACCAAGTTTGTGAGCTTTCGGTTCCTGGCATCAATTTGTCTTTTCCCAGTGAAAAGAAAGAAATCTGATTGGCTGTTTGTGGCTCTGCCCTCTTTCCTGAATTTGAACCCCAGTGACCCAATGACCAACTGTAGCAGGTTTGAGGCTTGTGCATTAACAGTGCAAGAATGGCTGCAATTTCAATATTCCCCTTGAAAATCAATAGGTGAATTTTGACTGGCTTTTTTAGGCTCCACCCACTTTCCTGAATATTAATCCCAGTCACCCAGTGACCAACTGTGCAAAGTGTGAGAACCCTGCCATTAACAGTGAAGAATGGCTGCAATTTTCATTTTCCCAGGGAAAGTTGTTTTTGGCTCCGCCCACTTTTTGTAACCTGGACACACAATCGCTTAATGACCAAGTTTGTGAGCTTTGGGGTCCTTGACATCAATAATTTGTATAATCCCCCTTTCTGAATTTGAACCCCAGTCAACCAATGACCAACTGTAGCAGGTTTGAGGCCTCTGCTATTAACAGTGTAAGAATGGCAGCAATTTAAATATTCCCCTTGAAAATCAACAGATGAATTTTGATTGGATGTTGTAGGCTCCACCCACTTTCCTGAATCTTAAAGAGAACCCGAGGCGAGGTTCTAACAATGTAATCCCCATACAGAGGCTAAGTCTGCCTATAGAGCCCAGCCTCTGTTGCTATTTAGATCCCCCCTAAGCCCCTCCTGCGCTCAGCGAGACCCCATAATTTACAGACGCGCTGCCGACACTGAGCGTGTCAGCAGCGGCTGTGTTTACTTTTGTAACGTCAGTCTCCGCTCTCCCCCACCTCCTGCATCACTCCAGTCCCCGCCCACGTTTCTTCCCTCCTTGTTGATTGGAGAGAAGGGACGCGGGCGGTGATGGAGCTCTGCAGGAGGCGGGGGAGAGCGGAGACTGACGTTACAAAAGTAAACACAGCCGCTGCTGACACGCTCCGTGTCGGCAGCGCGTCTGTAAATTATGGGGTTTCGCTGAGCGCAGGAGGGGCTTAGGGGGGATCTAAATAGCAACAGAGGCTGGGCTCTATAGGCAGACTTGGCCTCTGTATGGGGATTACATTGTTAAAACCTCGCCTCGGGTTCTCTTTAATCTCATTCACCCAGTGACCAAGTGTGCAAAGTTTGAGAACCCTGCCATTAACAGTGTCAGAATGGCTGCAGTTCACATTTTCCCATTTAAAATGAATGGCTGAACATTGATTGGCTGTTTTATGCTCCGCCCACTTTTCCTGGATTTGTAACCTCAGTCACCAAGTGACCAACTGTGCCAAATGTGGGGACTCTGGCTTGATTACTGTGAGAATGGCAGCCTTTTCCATTTTTTTCCATTGACATGAATGGGGGAAATCTGATTAGCTGTTTGTAGCTCCACCCAGGTGCGAAGGGGGGATGCAATACCCCCAGAACATATCATCCCAGGTAGTAAGGGATCTGTATACCAAGTTTCGTTCAAATCGGTCAAGCCGTTTGAGTGATCGCGGCACATACACACACACATACACATATACATACATAAACACACATCTGACTTTATATATATACAGTGGGTTGCAAAAGTATTCGGCCCCCTTGAAGTTTTCCACATTTTGTCATATTGCTGCCACAAACATGAATCAATTTTATTGAAATTCCACATGAAAGACCAACACAAAGTGGTGTACACATGAGAAGTGGAACGAAAATCATACATGATTCCAAACATTTTTTACTAATAAATAACTGCAAAGTGGTGTGTGCATAATTATTCGGCCCCCTTTGATCTGAGTGCAGTCAGTTGCCTATAGACATTGCCTGTTGAGTGCTAATGACTAAATAGAGTGCACCTGTGTGTAATCTAATGTCAGTACAAATACAGCTGCTCTGTGACGGCCTCAGAGGTTGTCTAAGAGAATATTGGGAGCAACAACACCGTGAAGTCCAAAGAACACAAAAGACAGGTCCAAGACAGGTCAGGGATCAAGTTATTGAGAAATTTAAAGCAGGCTTAGGCTACAAAAAGATTTCCAAAGCCTTGAACATCCCAAGGAGCACTGTTCAAGCGATCATTCAGAAACGGAAGGAGTATGGCACAACTGTAAACCTACCAAGGCAAGGCCGTCCACCTAAACTCACAGGCTGAACAAGGAGAGCGCTGATCAGAAATGCAGTCAAGAGGCCCATGGTGACTCTGGACGAGCTGCAGAGATCTACAGCTCAGGTGGAAGACTCTGTCCATAGGACAACTATTAGTCATGCACTGTACAAAGTTGGCCTTTATGGAAGAGTGGCAAGAAGAAAGCCATTGTTAAAGTGATCCTTAAGCCAACGGGAAAAAATGAGATTTACTCACCTGGGGCTTCCCTCAGCCCCCAGCAGCCGATCGGTGCCCTCGCAGCTCCGCTCCGATGTCCCAGGACCTGCCGGCGAGCACTTCCGGTTTGGCCGTCACCGGCCGACAGGCATGGGAACGCGAGTGATTGTTCGCGTTCCCAGCCTGTATATCGCCCCCTATGCTGCTATTGCGGCCAAGAGGCCGCAATAGCAGCATAGGGGGCGATATACAGGCTGGGAACGCGAACACTCACTCGCGTTCCCATGCCTGTCAGCCGGTGACGGCGAAACCGGAAGTCGTCGCCGGCGGGTCCAGAGGCATCGGAGCGGAGCTGCGAGGGCACCGATCGGCTGCTGGGGGCTGAGGGAAGCCCCAGGTGAGTAAATCTCATTTTTTCCCGTTGGCTTAAGGATCACTTTAACAGAAAGCATAAGAAGTCCCGTTTGCAGTTTGCCACAAGCCATGTGGGGGACACAGCAACCATGTGGAAGAAGGCTCTCTGGCCAGATGAGACCAAAATTGAACTTTTTGGCCAAAATGCAAAACGCTATGTGTGGCAGAAAACTAACACTGCACATCACTCTGAACACACCATCCCCACTGTCAAATATGGTGGTGGCAGCATCATGCTCGGAGGGTGCATCTCTTCAGCAGGGACAGGGAAGCTGGTCAGAGTTGATGGGAAGATGGATGGAGCCAAATACAGGGCAAACTTGGAAGAAAACCTCTTGGAGTCTGCAAAAGACTTGAGACTGGGGCGGAGGTTCACCTTCCAGCAGGACAATGACCCTAAACATAAAGCCAGGTCAACAATGGAATGGTTTAAAACAAAACATATCTATGTGTTAGAATGGCCCAGTCAAAGTCCAGATCTAAATCCAATCGAGAATCTGTGGCAAGATCTGAAAACTGCTGTTCACAAACGCTGTCCATCTAATCTGACTGAGCTGGAGCTGTTTTGCAAAGAAGAATGGGCAAGGATTTCAGTCTCTAGATGTGCAAAGCTGGTAGAGACATACCCTAAAAGACTGGCAGCTGTAATTGCAGCAAAAGGTGGTTCTACAAAGTATTGACTCAGGGGGCCGAATAATTACGCACACCCCACTTTGCAGTTATTTATTTGTAAAAAATGTTTGGCATGATGTATGGTTTTCGTTCCACTTCTCACGTGTACATCACTTTGTATTGGTCTTTCACGTGGCATTCCAATAAAATTGATTCATGTTTGTGGCAGTAATGTGACAAAATGTGGAAAACTTCAAGGGGGCTGAATACTTTTGCAACCCACTGTATATATAGATTATTATTATTACTAGTCTACCTAAGCCCGTTTAAAAACAGGCTCTAGGTAGTTAAATTACTGCCGCACTCAGAGCGCGAGCGTGCGCCCCACCTGCCACTAGCGTGCGCACCCACCCTGCTCCCTAGCCCGACCTCACGTCCCAACGGCTTTCTGTACTGCGCACATACGCAGTACAAAAAAAGCTTCTGACAGACAGACAGGGAAAGTGGATGATGCAGGGACAGTTAGGTTTCATTGTATAGGATGTATTTATATAGCACTGACATCTCCTGCCGCACTGTACAGAGTACATAGTCATGTCACTGACTGTCCTCAGAGGAGCTCACACTCTAATCCTACCATAGTCAGCCTAATGTCCTACCATATTATTATGATGTATTTATATAGCACTGACATCTCCTGCCGCACTGTACAGAGTACATAGTCATGTCACTGACTGTCCTCAGAGGAGCTCACACTCTAATCCTACCATAGTCATAGTCTAATGTCCTACCATATTATTATTATATATTTATATAGCACTGACATCTCCTGCAGCACATTACAGAGTACATAGTCATGTCACTGACTGTCCTCAGAGGAGCTCACACTCTAATCCTACCATAGTCATAGTCTAGTGTCCTACCATATTATTATGATGTATTTATATAGCACTGACATCTCCTGCCGCACTGTACAGAGTACATAGTCATGTCACTGACTGTCCTCAGAGGAGCTCACACTCTAATCCTACCATAGTCATAGTCTAATGTCCTACCATATTATTATTATATATTTATATAGCACTGACATCTCCTGCAGCACATTACAGAGTACATAGTCATGTCACTGACTGTCCTCAGAGGAGCTCACAATCTAATCCTACCATAGTCATAGTGTAATGTCCTACCATATTGTTATGTATTTATATAGCACTAAAATCTCCTGCAGCACATTACAGAGTACATAGTCATGTCACTGACTGTCCTCAGAGGAGCTCACAATCTAATCCTACCATAGTCATAGTCTAAAGTCCTACCATATTATTATTATTATGTATTTATATAGCACTGACATCTCCTGCAGCACTGTACAGAGTACATAGTCATGTCACTGACTGTCCTCAGAGGAGCTCACAATCTAATCCCTACCATAGTCATATGCCCATGTATGTAGTGTGTAGTGCATGTATCATAGTCTAGAACCAATTTAGGGGGGAGCCAATTGACTTATCTGTATGTTTTTGGAATTTGGGAGGCAACCGGAGTGCCCGGAGGAAACTCACACAGACAGAGAGAGAACAAAAAAACCTCTGTGCAGATAGTGCCCTGGCTGGGATTTGAACTGGGGACCCAGCGCTGCAAGGCGAGAGCGCTACCCAGTACACCACCATGCAGACTGCACCCTAGTTTAGACCAGGAAGCTAGTGCTGTACGGAGGGAGTGTGTAATCCAGCATGTCTCTGTGCTGCCCATAAAAAGAAAAAATAAATCAGCGTTGCCGTCATCCCTCCCCCAGGTAAATAATAAGTAACTGGTTATTCTGGATTCCGAGAATCAGACACTTTCCTCTCCTCTCCTGCTGCCAGCGATGGCGTCTGCTGATCTGAGCGAGGAGCTGGAGTGTCCCGTCTGTCTGACCATTTATACAGATCCTGTAATGCTGAGATGTGGTCACAACTTCTGCCGGGTCTGTATTGATCGTGTGCTGGACTCACAGGAGGGGTCTGCAGGTTATTCCTGTCCTGAATGTAGAGAGGAGTACAAGGAGCGGCCTGGATTACACAGGAACATTGCTCTGAGGAACATAGCAGAGCGTTTCCTGACTACTCAGCCAGGTCAGGAGGAGGCCGGAGTCCATTGTACTTACTGTATCCATTCTCCTGTACCTGCTGTTATGTCCTGTCTGCACTGTGACGCTTCTATGTGTGATAATCACCTGAGAGTCCACAGCAAGGCACCAGAACATGTCTTATGTGCCCCCACCACCTCCCTGGAGACCAGGAAATGCTCCGTCCATAAGAAGATCCTGGAGTATTACTGCACTGAGGATGCCTCGTGTGTCTGTGTAACCTGCACTCGGGCTGGAGAACACCGGGGACACCAGGTGGAGACACTACAGGAGGCCTCTGAGAAGAAGAAGAAGAAGCTGAGAAATGATCTGCAGACACTGATGGCAGAGACAGAGGAGGCTGAGAAAAGAGTCCAGAGTCTGGAGGAACGCAGGAGAAAAGCACAAGAAAAAGCAGCTGGTGAGACAGAGAGAGTCACTGCCCTGTTTAGAGACCTCAGGAGTCGGCTGGAGGAGCTGGAGAGGAGGGTCCTGAGTGACATCATGAGGCAGGCAGAGATGATGTCACAATCCTATGATGACATCATCAGGCAGCTGGAGATAAAGAAGGCGGAGCTGTCCAGGAAGATGCGTCACATTGAGGAGCTGTGTAACATGACTGATCCACTGACTGTCTTACAGGAATCAGACACAGGTGACTTTTGTGACACGGAGGACAGACATGATAAGCAGCTCCATGATGGAGAGGATCTGGATGTGGCCGGCATCTCACACACATTACACACAGGACTGGCTGATATCATGTCTGGGGTAATTGTGCAGAAACATACAGACATACAGGCCACGCCCCCACTATCCAGGCCACGCCCTCACCTCTCCCCCACCGCACAACACACACAGGCCTATCCACATTCCAGTACAGAGGACAAAGCTCCCATCACTGCTAAACTATCCAGGCCACGCCCCCACCCCTCCCCCACTGCGCAACACACACAGGCCATGCCCCCACTATCCAGGCCACGCCCCCACCCCTCCCCCACCGCACAACACACACAGGCCTATCCACATTCCAGTACAGAGGAGAAAGTTCCCATCACTGCTACACTATCCCGGCCACGCCCCCACCCCTCCCCCACCGCACAACACACACAGCGCCAGGCTGGGGGGACACATATTGGGGCTGCACAGCAAACATCAGGGCTGCCGGTGTATGCAGACATATTACTGGATGTAACCACAGCTGGTAATTGGCTACATATATCTGATGACAGGAAAACTGCAACCTACTCATATGGGCATAACCGCCCAGACACAGCAGAGAGATTTCAGTATCCTCAGGTGTTGAGCAGCCGGAGTTTCTCCTCAGGGAGACATTACTGGGAAGTGGATGTTGGGGCATCAGATATATGGATAGTCGGGATGTGTTACCCCAGTATAGCCAGGAGGGGATTGCTGTCAGTGATTGGAGATAATAACAATTCCTGGGGTTTGGGCAGGAAGGGGGGATTGAAGTATAAGTACTCAGTGATACATGACAGTGAAGGGATCCAGTTACCTGGTGGGATCCCCAGTGATAGAGTCAGGATATCTCTGGATTATGAGGCCGGGCAGATCTCCTTTTATGCCCTGTGTGACCCCATCAGACACCTCCACACCTTCACTGCCACCTTCACTGAGCCCCTCCATGCTGGGATATGGGTAGGGTGTGGAGGTCGTATAAAGATATCTGGGGGGAGTCAGGGGGTGTGAGAGCTCCGCCCACTGGTGACATCACAGGGAGAGGACTGTGATTGGCTGATCGTCCTGCCAGTAATTACCAGCTGTCTGTGATTTCCAGGGACAATTCCTGGTTTCTGTCCTGAATCATTATATCCTGAAATCCTCATTTTATTGTCACATGATTATAATTGTATTTGTATATCTGTCACTGATAATAATCTCTATTCTCTGTATATCTTCCAGTGATGAGCTGCCTGTGATAAGAAGCATGTCACATGAACTATATTATTCCTATATCTTTTACTTATATTCGGGATTAATTTTAAATTAAATAAGTAAATATTATAAAGAAATGAAGAAGACGCATGACTCATGAATGTAAATATTACTGTGTGCAGCAGGGGGAGCTTCAGACACTTCATTACATTTGTACAGCCCTGCTTATCAGGTGTGCTTCTGTAGTGAGATTACACTGCACTGCAGACTTACTGAAGGTGGCCATACACTGATAGATTTGCAGCAGATTCGACTATCGGATAGATCTGTCACATGCCTGTCAAGTTGAATCTGACAGGAATCTAGCTGATGTGTGCCATACACTAGCAACAGATTTCCAATAGATTTTAGAATGAAATCTATTGGAAATCGTTCTAAATCTGTTGGCGCTATATAAATCCAATAAATAATAATAATAAATGCATTATTGCACCATTAGATCCAATGCAATTCTATGAGCCATCGATCTGCTACCAGCAGCCGATCGACCTAGATGTTCCATACAGTCAGACAGATCAAATCGATCGAAATTGGCCGTAAATCGATTGATCGGCTAATTCAATAGAATCGATTTCTGATCAATCGATCGATGGCTGAAATTGACCAGTGTATGGGCGCCTTAACATAGGAGGTACACAAGCCTCTATTAAGATATGTGCACATGTGTAAAGGCTGCCATACACTGCTTGATTGCCACCAGATTCACCAACCGATAGATCCCTCTCTGATGGAATCTGATCACAGAGGGATCTATTGGCTGCCCACACACTGCACACATATTGTGAATCGATATCAGCATGAAATCGATTCACAATCTGTGGAGCTGCCCCCATGTGCCCCCCCGGCCAGCAGCAATACATCACCCGTCTGTCGGCGCGAGTCCCGGTGTCTGTGCTTCTCCTCTTCACTTCCTGTTCCCTCCTTGGACCAGCGGGGGGCGCTCTACTGTTTGAACTTCCTCTTCTCACAGGACGGGACAGGAAGAGAAGATGGAGAAAGGGACAGCACGGACCCCTGAGACTCGCACCGGCGGACAGGTGATTGTATTGCTGCGTCAGTCACCGATGAATCGAATGCCGCTAAATACGCGCTTCTGACCTGCTGGCGATCAAGCGAAATTTTCTGCCAGAACAGATCGACTGAAGCGATCAATTTTAGATGGAAGTTGGTCGATAGGTCAACATTTGCGTTAACAATTTTGATCACAGAAATCAAATCTGCTGTATGTTGGCGGGAAATTGACGTAGTGTATGGGTACCTTTAGAGACAATACAAATAATATAAGCATTCCCCAATCAGTAGCCTGTCCTGATATGACCCAGGCAATGGCTGCAGTGATCACTACAATGTAGCAGGAGGCACTGCTGTGTGGTCAGTTATGTTAACCACATAACAACCACAGTCTTTACACCCCTTAAAGAGGAACTCCAGTGAAAATTATGTAATAAAAAAGTGCTTCATTTTTACAATAATTATGTATAAATGATTTAGTCAGTGTTTGCCCATTGTAAAATCTTTAGTCTTCCCGATTTACATTCTGACATTTATTACATGGTGACATTTTTACTGCTGGCAGGTGATGTAGCTGCTGCATGCTTTTTTGGCAGTTGGAGACAGCTGTCAACAGCTATTTCCCACAATGCAGCAAGGTTCACAGACAGGAAACTGCCAGGAGTACCGCAGTCCTCAGAGCTTCTTGTGGGAGGGGTTTCACCACAATATCAGCCATACAGCGCCCCCTGATGGTCTGTTTGTGAAAAAGAATAGATTTCTCATGTGAAGGGGGGTATCAGCTACTGATTATTGTAATTTACAGAGATATTTCTCCCACCCAGCATGGGTATGTGTAAAAATACATGCCAAAACACATTATTCTACTTCTCCTGAGTACGGCGATACCACATGTGTGACCCCTTTTTGTAGCCTAGGTGCGCTAAGGGGCCCAACATCCTATGAGTACCTTTAGGATTTCACAGGTCATTTTGAGGCATTTGGTTTCTAGACTACTCCTCATGCTTTAGGGCCCCTAAAATGCCAGGGCAGTATAGGAACCCCACAAGTGACCCCATTTTAGAAAGAAGACACCCCAAGGTATTCCATTAGTAATATGGTGAGTTCATAGAAGATTTTATTTTTTGTCACAAGTTAGCGGAAATTGATTTTTATTGTTTTTTTTTCAGAAAGTGTGATTTTCCACTAACTTGTGACAAAAAATAAAATCTTCTATGAACTCACCATACACCTAACGGAATACCTTGGGGTGTCTTCTTTCTAAAATGGGGTCACTTGTGGGGTGTCACAGAACAGCCGTGAGAAACGAGAACGCAATCGCAATTGGTTTATTGCACCGATTGCCAGTGACGTGCGATATCTAGATAGGTTGTGTAGGAGCATCTGCAGTCAATCTGGGCTAGCAGTACTTAGATGCAGGATGTCTTTTGATGTGTTAATTAGCTTGGGCCAGGCCTGTATCCCGGAGAATGTGTATTTTCAATTACCTCCATTTGCTGAGCCTTTTCATACAGGGAGAGCAAGGAAGCTACTCCCAGCAGGAGGCCTATTCAAAACCTGCTTTCACCCAGACTATCCGGCACCGACCACGGGCCATCTGAAGGCATATGATGTATGGTTTCTTGTCGATTATATGGCAACTGTACATCTCACAGCTATAAAATTCATATAGTCTTATGCAGTAAAATCTGGCCATCGTACTGATATGAAATTCATCGCGATAGCCCGTCCGGTTATTGAGGTATGACCCTTCTCAAGAACTAGGTCCGCGGCACTAGCCATGTCTGATGTCATATTAATCTGTGTTTTCCGACAACTATGAATCTGTTATCCACCTAAATATGACTTGTATCGTTTGTGAGTTACAGCATTTTATAAGTTTAAACCCAAAATCTCTCAGAGGGAGTGAACTGTCATTGGTGGGTAATTCAGAGGGGGCCGGTGTTGCCACACCCCCAAACCAGCTTCATCAAAAGCATCTGCGAGGGGCTCTTCCCTCAGTCCTCCAATTTCCACCTTGATGAACGCGCGGCCACCGTGAGGAACAAGTGGTGGCCATTTTGCTTGGACTTTATGATTCTTTCCACAACAGGACATCTTTCCATGAAACTAAGTATTTTTTCTCCCTTTCTTTTATTTTTCATACTGGCTATTAATGTTTCAATAATTGTTGATTTTAATAATTGTATATATTAATTATTTATATTGCCCGTGAATAAAGACTTTATCAAAGTTATTCCCTGTTCCGCTACCCTATTATTCAGCATACACAGGAACTGAACTCAGACTTCTGAAGAGACGCTACTGTTGTTACTAGCCAGACAGAATAGAGTGTGTTTAACCATTTTTATTTGCAGGACCAGTCAGTCAGTCAGTCGGGTCCACAGGCCCATACCAGTGGTGGTGGCAGATATACCCTGAAATAGTGTGTAAGTTGTAATTACCGTACCTCACAGGCTCCCTTCTGGTCGGGCTGCTGCCCAAATTTCCATCGGTTTCTGCGCAAAGATCACGCCCACAGCTTGCATGGTCTGTGTGCTGAAACTGATTGGAAGGCAATTTGCGGTCTGACCACTAGGGCTACTGTGACATGGGGTTCCTATACTGCCCTGGCATTTTAGGGGCCCTAAACCGTGAGGAGTAGTCTAGAAACCAAATGCCTCAAAATAACTCAAAATGACCTGTGAAATCCTAAAGGTACTCATAGGACATTGGGACCCTTAGCGCACCTAGGCTGTACTCAGGAGTAGTATAATGTGTTTTGGGGTGTATTTTTACACAAATTATTGATGCCAAAGCTCACAAACTTGGTCATTGAGTAACTGTGTGTTAAGGTTAGAAAACGTGGGCAGACACCAGCCCTATACATACCCGGGCAACGCCGGGTCATCCGCTAGTAAATATTAATAATAATATGGTAGGACATTAGACTATGACTATGGTGGGATTAGATTGTGAGCTCCTCTAAGGACAGTCAGTGACATGACTATGTACTCTGTAATGTGCTGCAGAAGATGTCAGTGCTATATAAATACATAATAATAATATGGTAGGACATTAGACTATGACTATGGTGGGATTAGATTGTGAGCTCCTCTAAGGACAGTCAGTGACATGACTATGTACTCTGTAATGTGCTGCAGAAGATGTCAGTGCTATATAAATACATAATAATAATATGGTAGGACATTAGACTATGACTATGGTAGGATTAGGGTGTGGGCTCCTCTGAGGACAGTCAGTGACATGACTATGTACTCTGTAATGTGCTGCAGAAGATGTCAGGGCTATATAAATACATAATAATAATATGGTAGGATATTACACTATGACTATGGTAGGATTAGGGTGTGGGCTCCTCTGAGGACAGTCAGTGACATGACTATGTACTCTGTAATGTGCTGCAGAAGATGTCAGTGCTATATAAATACATAATAATAATATGGTAGGACATTAGACTATGACAGGAGTAGATTGTGAGCTCCTCTGAGGACAGTCAGTGACATGACTATGTACTCTGTAAAGTGCTGCAGAAGATGTCAGTGCTACATAGAGTACATAAGCATGTTACTGACTGTCCTCAGAGGAGCTCACAACCTAATCCTACCATAGTCATAGTCTAATGTCCTACCATATTACCATATTATTATTATGTATTTATATAGCACTGACATCTTCTGCAGCACTGTACAGAGTACATAGTCATGTCACTGACTGTCCTCAGAGGAGCTCACAATCTAATCCTTACAAGCGTTATATGTCTACGTATGTATCATGTAGTGTATATATTATAGTCTAGGGCCAATAGAGATAAGCCAGTTAACGTATCTGTATGTTTTTATGATGTAGGAGGAAACCGGGGTGCCCGGAGGAAACCCACTCAGACATGGGGAGACATCAATGTGTTTAGAAAGGATAGAACAGGGATAAAAGGTGGAGGGGTTTGTCTCTTTGTTAAGAATTCTTTTACAGCTGTCCTCAACGATGAGATGGAGGAAGATTGCGAAGATGTGGAGTCCGTTTGGGTAAATATTCATGGTGGAAATAAAAGTTGCCAATTGCTTATTGGGGTATGCTACAGACCACCTCTTATTAATGAAGCTGCAGAACTGCGATTACTACAGCAGATTGAAAAAGCTGCAAGTAAAAATGAGGTCATAATTATGGGCGACTTCAACTTTCCAGACATTGACTGGGGTATTGAGGCTACCCATTCTGGTAAAAGCAGCAGATTTCTGGCAGCACTACAGGACAATTACTTGACTCAAATGGTAACGGAACCAACTAGGGGGAATGCGTTACTGGATCTGATCATTTCTAATAGACCAGATAATGTATCAAATGTGCAGGTTCAAGAACATTTGGGAAATAGTGATCACAACATGATAACGTTTGATCTGGTGACTGATAGGCCACGGGGCAGCGGGACCACTAAAACTATGAATTTTAGAAAAGCAAAGTTCAATCAAATTAGGCAGGCACTAAGTTTGGTGAACTGGGATAATGTACTACAAGGGGACGACACTGAAGGGAAATGGCAAGCTTTTAAACTTATACTCAATCAATACTGTAGTATGTATATCCCATATGGAAACAAAATGTCTAGGAATAAAAAAAGGCCTCTATGGATGAATAGAAAGGTTAAAGATAAAATGAAGAGGAAAAAGAATGCCTATAAGGTCCTATAACAGGAGGGGACCAAGGCTGCATTAAAGAGAAACTCTGACCAATAATTGAACTTTATCCCAATCAGTAGCTGATACCCCCTATTACATGAGAAATCTGTTGCTTTTCACAAACAGACCATCAGGGGGCGCTGTATGGCTGATATTGTGGTGAAACCCCTCCCACAAGAAGCTCTGAGGACCGTGGTACTCCTGGCAGTTTCCTGTCTGTGAACCTTGCTGCATTGTGGGAAATAGCTGTTTACAGCTGTTTCCAACTGCCAAAAACCATGCAGCAGCTACATCACCTGCCAACAGTAAAATTTTCACTGGAGTTCCTCTTTAAGCAATTATAAGGAGTGCAATAAAAGTTGTAAAAAAGAAATTAGGCTGGCAAAGATCAGAGGCGTAGCTAGGGCTTTCAGCGCCCGGGGACAAAGACTATTAATGCGCCCTCTAAGGGGAGAAGTATGCGTGCCCCACCAAAAAAGGGGCGTGACCATGCAACAGAATGTGGGTGTGGTCATGGGTGGAGCCAAATATACATGACCTTAGCAGTGGTGTAAAAGGTCTGCCTGGGAAGTTAAAGCTCTGCCATAGTGTTTCCACCCAAAATACATGTAATCTGACAGCATTTCACCAAAAATACATGTAATTAGGCAGAGGTTCATCCAGAATACAGATAATATGGCAAAGGTTCCCCCAAAATAGACGTAATCTGCCAGCAGTGGTTACCCCAACATACACATAATCTGGCAGCTGTTCCCCAAAATAGGTGTCCCCAGAATAGGTAACCAGGTGAATATGTTTTCCCAGTATATGTAGCCAGGTGTATATGTCCCCTGTATATGTAGCCAGTGGTATATGTGCCCAGTATATGTAGCCAGGGGTATTGTAATCCCAAAAATAGGTAGCCAGGGGTATATTAATCACCAGAATAGGTAGCCAGGTGTACATGTTCCCCCAGTATATGTAGCCAGGTGTATATGTCCCCTGTATATGTAGCCAGTGGTATATGTGCCCATTATATGTAGCCAGGGGTATATGTGCCCAGTATATGTAGCCAGTGGTATATGTGCCCAGTATATGTAGCCAGGGGTATTGTAATCCGAAAAATAGGTAGCCAGGGGTATATTAATCACCAGAATAGGTAGCCAGGTGTCCCCCCCAGCGGGAGCCCAGAGAAGAGGGAGAGCAGTGGGGAAGAGCGGAGCCCCCCCCCCCCCTTTACCTCACCTTGGGTTTCCCCTCTTTTTCTGTCCCCTCTCCAAATTTGAGCGGCGGGTGACAGAACACTTACTCTATTCCCGGAGGAGTAGACCGATCTATGCTCTGCTACTCTGATCTAGACTAGACCAGAGTAGTGGAGCACAGAACTTTCTATGCGCCGTGTATAGGGTAAGTGTTCTGTCACCCGCCCCTCATATCTGGAGAGGGGAGCGATAGAGAGGGGGAGACCCAAGGTTAGGGAAGGGGGGATGTCTGCCCTTCCCCACCGCTGTGCCCACTGCTCTCCCTCTTATCTACACTTCCGCTATAATTAAATAAATATAAACAAAAAACCTCAGGTCACAGCTGGGCGCCGCTAGGGACCCAGCGCCCGGGGGCACACGACCTACCCTGCCCACCCCTAGCTACGCCCCTGGCAAAGATCGAAGCTGAAAATCAAATCGCTAGTAGAGTTGAGCCGAAATTTTCGTAATTTCGCATTACAATAATTACGCATGCGAAATTTGCGATTACGATGCGAAATTACGGTAGCGTAATTGCCATTAAAATCGTAATTGAAAATACCGTAAGCGTAATTTTCAACGCGTAATTTCGCGTTTCGTTCATGCCGTAATTTCGCATTAAACGCTACCGTAATTTCGCGTTAAACCGTAACGCTCCGTATAATATAAAAAAGCCCCCGACTTTAAGGGTTAATAGCAAAGCCCCCTTAAATGCTAAGAGCCTCAAATTTGGAGAATATATTAAGGAGATCAGGAGGAATAAGAGGAAATTTTTTTTTTCAAAAAGACCTTATAGTTTTTGAGAAAATCGATGTTAAAATTTCAAAGTAAAAATGTATACATTTAAAAACCCGCCGACTTTAACGGTTAATAGCAAAGCCTGCTTAAAGTTTAGGAACACCAAATTCCTAGGGTATATTAAGGGGATCAGTGGGAATAAGAGGAAAAAAACATTTCAAAAAGACCTTATAGTTTTTGAGAAAATCGATTTATTTTTAAGTTTCAAGGGCAAAAATGTCTTTTAAATGCGAAAAATGTCAGTTTTTTTTGCACAGATAACAATAGTGTATTATTTTCATAGATTCCCCCAAGTGGGAAGAGTTTTACTTACTTCGTTCTGAGTGTGGGAAATATAAAAAAAAACCGAAGTGGGGTCCCCCCTCCCAGACCCCTTTAATCCCTTGTCCCCCATGCAGGCTGGGATAGCCAGAATGCGGAGCCCCGGCCGCGTGGGGCTCCGCACCCTAACTATACCAGCCCGCATGGTCCATGGATTGGGGGGTCTCGGAAGGGGAGGGGCAGCCAAGCTTTCCCCTCCCCCTCCGAGCCCTTGTCCAATCCAAGGACAAGGGGCTCTTCTCCACCTCCGATGGGCGGTGGAGGTGGAGGCCGCGATTTCCTGGGGGGGGGGGGGGGGGTTCATGGTGGAATCTGGGAGTCCCCTTTAAAAAGGTTTCCCCCAGATGCCCACCCCCCCTCCCAGGAGAAATGAGTATAGAGGTACTTGTACCCCTTACCCATTTCCTTTAAGAGTTAAAAGTAAATAAACACACAAACACTTAGAAAAAGTGGTACATAATAATAAAAACAGGCTGCGCTAAAAACAATGGATTGCTTTAATAGATAAAATCAGAGTTGATCTATTGATATAGATCCAATTGCCCTCAAATTAATGTATATGCATATACAATGGGCTAGGTTATGTTAGTTGTAAAAACTCAACAAATAAAAAGCTGGGCTGCTGCAGACCCGCTATAGAACTAAAGTGCAGGATGCAAATAGATTTGCACTAAGCAGTGAATTGTACACTGATATCCGGAAATGGTTTCAATTGCACATGTGCCCGTTGGAGCTCATTAGTATAATGTCAATGAATTCACAGTGGGGGGCCCCCATGGTGTTTATGGGTTAAGTGTTTGGTACGTCCTCATATTGAACTTCTCCAGTATGGGTTAATATCATAAAGCATGCAGTGCTTGAGTTATATACAGCTCACCCTTCCGGATCCGTGAGTAGTATTGTTATGCTGTACAGGGAGCCGCTCAATCTCACCAGCCCCGGCCGGTGGCTAGTTGAGAGAGTCTAGACGCAGGCTGATGTCGGGCCAAACGAGCCCGGCTCCCGTGCTGGCGGAGGCTGTGCGGGGCAGAGCGCCTGGTCAGAGATGGATTCACCGCGTAGTCCTGCGGCGCTGACAGCTCCGTAACTTGGCCACACCTCCTCCTCCTGTGTTCTGTGACGTCACAATAGCAGCCGGCTGCTATTGTGACGTCACAGAACACAGGAGGAGGAGGTGTGGCCAAGTTACGGAGCTGTCAGCGCCGCAGGACTACGCGGTGAATCCATCTCTGACCAGGCGCTCTGCCCCGCACAGCCTCCGCCAGCACGGGAGCCGGGCTCGTTTGGCCCGACATCAGCCTGCGTCTAGACTCTCTCAACTAGCCACCGGCCGGGGCTGGTGAGATTGAGCGGCTCCCTGTACAGCATAACAATACTACTCACGGATCCGGAAGGGTGAGCTGTATATAACTCAAGCACTGCATGCTTTATGATATTAACCCATACTGGAGAAGTTCAATATGAGGACGTACCAAACACTTAACCCATAAACACCATGGGGGCCCCCCACTGTGAATTCATTGACATTATACTAATGAGCTCCAACGGGCACATGTGCAATTGAAACCATTTCCGGATATCAGTGTACAATTCACTGCTTAGTGCAAATCTATTTGCATCCTGCACTTTAGTTCTATAGCGGGTCTGCAGCAGCCCAGCTTTTTATTTGTTGAGTTTTTACAACTAACATAACCTAGCCCATTGTATATGCATATACATTAATTTGAGGGCAATTGGATCTATATCAATAGATCAACTCTGATTTTATCTATTAAAGCAATCCATTGTTTTTAGCGCAGCCTGTTTTTATTATTATGTACCATTTTTCTAAGGGGTTGGGGAACCTTTGACAGACTAGCGGCTGAGAGGTGTGGGCGCTACACTAAGTGAATACTGTTCAACTTAGAAAAAGTATTTTAATTGAACAAAAAACATAACCACGAAAAAAGTCCTTTAATATTCTTAATTAACCATTAATACTTACCTGTCCCTTTAAATAAAAGATCCCTCGCAATATCCTCGGAAATGTTCTATCAGTTACAATGTAACAAAGTTATTACAATGTAACAACTTTGTTACATTGTAACTACGCCGCACCCGACGCCACTCGCCGCTCAGCCGCCGCATACGCGTCCGTGCTGCACGGACCCGACAGAGCTCTGAGCTATATAGCTCAGAGCTCTCTAAGCATCTTTGTATTTGGGCTCCAAGGAGCCCCATTGATCCTTAGCAGACCAATGGGGTTCTTTCTGATTTGAAGGAACCCCATTGGTCTGCTAAGGACCAATGGGGCTCCTTGGAGCCCAAATTCAAAGATGCTTAGAGAGCTCTGAGCTATATAGCTCAGAGCTCTGTTGGGTCCGGACTCCGTGCAGGACGCTAAGTCCCCGCCGGCTCCGCTGCCCTCCCCGCCTCTCCCACATGTCACCCACATGTCACCCACATGTGGGTAACATGTGGGTGACAGATGTGGGCGGAATGGACAGCGGGGGCCAGCGGGGACTTAGCGTCCTGCACGGACGCGTATGCGGCGGCTGAGCGGCGAATGACGTCGGGTGCAGCGTAGTTACAATGTAACAAAGTTGTTACATTGTAATAACTTTGTTACATTGTAACTGATAGAACATTTCCGAGGATATTGCGAGGGATCATTTATTTAAAGGGACAGGTAAGTATTATTGGTTAATTAAGAATATTAAAGGACTTTTTTCGTAGTTATGTTTTTTGTTCAATTAAAATACTTTTTCTAAGTGTTTGTGTGTTTATTTACTTTTAACTCTTTAAGGAAATGGGTAAGGGGTACAAGTACCTCTATACTCATTTCTCCTGGGAGGGGGGGTGGGCATCTGGGGGACCCCTTTTTAAAGGGGACTCCCAGATTCCACCATGAACCCCCCCCCCCCCCCGGAAATCGCGGCCTCCACCTCCACCGCCCATCGGAGGTGGAGAAGAGCCCCTTGTCCTTGGATTGGACAAGGGCTCGGAGGGGGAGGGGAAAGCTTGGCTGCCCCTCCCCTTCCGAGACCCCCCAATCCATGGACCATGCGGGCTGGTATAGTCAGGGTGCGGAGCCCCACGCGGCCGGTGCTCCGCATTCTGGCTATCCCAGCCTGCATGGGGGACAAGGGGTTAAAGAGGTCTGGGAGGGGGGACCCCACATCGTTTTTTTTTTATATTTCCAACACTCAGAACGACGTAAGTAAAACTCTTCCCACTTGGGGGAATCTATGAAAATAATACACTATTGTTACCTGTGGAAAAAAAACGGAGATTTTCCACATTTAAAAGACATTTTTGCCCTTGAAACTTAAAAATCGATTTTCTCAAAAACTATAAGGTCTTTTTGAAAAAAAATGTTTCCTCTTATTCCCACTGATCCCCTTAATATACCCTAGGAATTTGGTGTTCCTAAACTTTAAGCAGGCTTTGCTATTAACCGTTAAAGTCGGCGGGTTTTTAACTGTATACATTTTTACTTTGAAACTTTAACATCGATTTTCTCAAAAACTATAAGGTCTTTTTGAAAAAAATGTTTTTCCTCTTATTCCTCCTAATCTCCTTAATATATTCTCCAAATTTGAGGCCCTTAGCATTTAAGGGGGCTTTGCTATTAACCCTTAAAGTCGGCGGCGCCGGCTACCTAACATTGATCCATGCCTCAACTTTTCCGCTTGGGAGCATGACCTTACGCATTAATTTCGTAATACCCACAGTAATGCGAAAATTACGCGAAAAATTACGCTTACGCGAAATTTCGCGAAATCCTTCTTCATTACGATTATGTACTTACAGCCATAATCGTAATTACACTAATTACGCGAAATTTTGCGAAATCGTAATTACGTCATTATGCTCATAATCGCTAGGGATATCAAATCTAACCCAAAGAAGTTTTACAAGTACATCAACTCTAAAAAAAAGAAAGGTTGGCTGTATAGGACTCCTAAAGGATGAGGGTGGGAATTTAATGGCAGATGACCAAGGTAAGGCAAAGTTATTAAATGCTTTCTTTGCTTCTGTCTTCACAAAGGAAACAGCACTGTTGCAAATTACAGAGGCAGAAGAGTCTCAATCTTAGTGACTGTAGTCATCGACAACAAGTTAAATAATCGTACTCAATGCCAAGCCGCTGCAGCTAAAGCTAATAAAATTTTGGGATGCATTAAGAGGGAAATAAAAACTTGAGATGCTAGCATAATATTGCCCCTGTTAAACTCTCTAGTAAGGCCACATCTGGAATATGGAATTCAGTTCTGGGCACCACATTACAGGAAAGATATTGCAGTTTTAGAGCAGGTGCAGAGACGAGAAACAAAATTGATACGTGGGATGGAAGGTCTCACTTACCAAGAAAGGTTAGATAAACTGGGTTTATTTAGTCTAGAGAAAAGACGGCTTAGAGGGGATCTAATTAACATGTATAAATACGTCAGAGGGCAATATAAAAGTTTGGCGGAAGAGCTTTTTGTCCCTAGGCCTTCTCAAAGGACATGATCTGCACATGGAGGAAAAACATTTTAGCCATTTACTTAGGAAAGGGTTCTTTACAGTAAGAGTGATTAAGATGTGGAATGCATTGCCACAGGAAGTCGTTATGGCAAACTCTAGACCTGCATTTAAAGGGGGCTTAGATGCTTTCCTTGCGTTGAAAGACATCCATGGCTATAATTACTAGGTAATGCCTAATGATGTTGATCCAGGGATTTTATCTGATTGCCATTTGGAGTCGGGAAGGATTGTTTTTCCCTTTTGGGGCTAATTGGACCATGCCTTGTAAGGGTTTTTGCCTTCCTCTGGATCAACAGGGATATGTGAGGGTGCAGGCTGGTGTTGTACCTTCCTCTGGATCAGCAGGGATATGTGAGGGAGCAGGCTGGTGTTGTGCCTTCCTCTGGATCAGCAGGGATATGTGAGGGTGCAGGCTGGTGTACCTTCCTCTGGATCAGCAGGGATATGTGAGGGAGCAGGCTGGTGTTGTGCCTTCCTCTGGATCAGCAGGGATATGTGAGGGAGCAGGCTGGTGTTGTGCCTTCCTCTGGATCAGCAGGGATATGTGAGGGAGCAGGCTGGTGTTGTGCCTTCCTCTGGATCAGCAGGGATATGTGAGGGAGCAGGCTGGTGTTGTACCTTCCTCTGGATCAGCAGGGATATGTGAGGGAGCAGGCTGGTGTTGTACCTTCCTCTGGATCAGCAGGGATATGTGAGGGAGAAGGCTGGTGTACCTTCCTCTGGATCAGCAGGGATATGTGAGGGTGCGGGCTGGTGTTGTGCCTTCCTCTGGATCAGCAGGGATATGTGAGGGTGCATGCTGGTGTTGTACCTTCCTCTGGATCAGCAGGGATATGTGAGGGTGCAGGCTGGTGTTGTGCCTTCCTCTGGATCAGCAGGGATATGTGAGGGAGCAGGCTGGTGTTGTGCCTTCCTCTGGATCAGCAGGGATATGTGAGGGAGCAGGCTGGTGTTGTGCCTTCCTCTGGATCAGCAGGGATATGTGAGGGAGCAGGCTGGTGTACCTTCCTCTGGAGCAGCAGGGATATGTGAGGGTGCAGGCTGGTGTTGTGCCTTCCTCTGGATCAGCAGGGATATGTGAGGGAGCAGGCTGGTGTTGTGCCTTCCTCTGGATCAGCAGGGATATGTGAGGGAGCAGGCTGGTGTTGTGCCTTCCTCTGGATCAGCAGGGATATGTGAGGGAGCAGGCTGGTGTTGTGCCTTCCTCTGGATCAGCAGGGATATGTGAGGGAGCAGGCTGGTGTTGTGCCTTCCTCTGGATCCGCAGGGATATGTGAGGGAGCAGGCTGGTGTTGTGCCTTCCTCTGGATCAGCAGGGATATGTGAGGGAGCAGGCTGGTGTTGTGCCTTCCTCTGGATCAGCAGGGATATGTAAGGGAGCAGGCTGGTGTTGTGCCTTCCTCTGGATCAGCAGGGATATGTGAGGGAGCAGGCTGGTGTTGTGCCTTCCTCTGGATCAGCAGGGATATGTAAGGGAGCAGGCTGGTGTTGTGCCTTCCTCTGGATCAGCAGGGATATGTGAGGGAGCAGGCTGGTGTTGTGCCTTCCTCTGGATCAGCAGGGATATGTGAGGGTGCAGGCTGGTGTACCTTCCTCTGGATCAGCAGGGATATGTGAGGGAGCAGGCTGGTGTTGTGCCTTCCTCTGGATCAGTAGGGATATGTGAGGGAGCAGGCTGGTGTTGTGCCTTCCTCTGGATCAGCAGGGATATGTGAGGGAGCAGGCTGGTGTTGTGCCTTCCTCTGGATCAGCAGGGATATGTGAGGGAGCAGGCTGGTGTACCTTCCTCTGGAGCAGCAGGGATATGTGAGGGTGCAGGCTGGTGTTGTGCCTTCCTCTGGATCAGCAGGGATATGTGAGGGAGCAGGCTGGTGTTGTGCCTTCCTCTGGATCAGCAGGGATATGTGAGGGAGCAGGCTGGTGTTGTACCTTCCTCTGGATCAGCAGGGATATGTGAGGGTGCAGGCTGGTGTTGTGCCTTCCTCTGGATCAGCAGGGATATGTGAGGGAGCAGGCTGGTGTTGTGCCTTCCTCTGGATCAGCAGGGATATGTGAGGGAGCAGGCTGGTGTTGTGCCTTCCTCTGGATCAGCAGGGATATGTGAGGGAGCAGGCTGGTGTTGTGCCTTCCTCTGGATCAGCAGGGATATGTGAGGGAGCAGGCTGGTGTTGTGCCTTCCTCTGGATCAGCAGGGATATGTGAGGGAGCAGGCTGGTGTTGTACATTGTTTTCTGGTTGAACTCGATGGACGTGTGTCTTTTTTACCCCAAATAACTATGCAACTATGGAGGCTGCCAGTGTCTCTGGGCCTTCTTCCTCAACCAGATGCAGCATGCAGATTGGCCTCCATATTTCTTGCTTACATACCCTTGTATCTCTTGTAAAAGTAATACCTTTTAATGGCTTACTGATAAAGTTACATTTGCAAGACTTTTACAAGACTTTGTTTTTTTTTCTACTTACATAATTTGTTTGGCTAACACAGTACAGAAACATTTTTACTAATACCCTTTAATAGAAATTTTAAGAGCACTATGGAGGCTGCCATTGTTTTCTTTGAACCAGATCCAGTATGCAGATCAGCCTCCATATTACTTGGGTGCATAGCCTTTAATAGAAATTTAAAGTGAAAGCAATGGAGGCTGCCATTGTGGTCTCTGTTGCACTAGCCTCTCAAGGCTTCCTGAAGGAGACGCAGAATGCAAATCTGCCTTTAATATAAATTTGAAGTGAAAGGAATATGGAGGCTGCCATTGTTGCACTCCTGGTAAGAAAATGCTATGCATGAAAAGCACATCAGGTGTCCTCGTTCTGCTGGCCACGTCTGAGCAGATTGTGAGAACAGCACAAACTCTTTATTCTTCAGTATAAAATCTTCTCGATTGCAGTCGTGCAATGTAGACAATTCAAAGCAAAAAATCCACTATACAGAACCATAGGTTGCCTGACACGTGTTTCGTGGCCAAAAGCCGCTTCCTCAGAGGCACACATATATGTAGATATCTGTTTATAATCATACATACAGGCATAAGTCAATACAATTGGCTGTTTCTATACTGGGCACAGATGCAGGGCTCTGTTGCACAGACCTTTTATACTGTGGGTTGTGCCTGTGGCTCACACTATGGCACTTTCTATATAGTATACTCTGGTGTACAGTGTTCTCTTCCCCTTGTTTTAGACACTACAACTGATGTTAATCCTGTGCACTTAGTGCCTTGGTATATGGGCTATTTCATAGACAGTATAGATCAGGGGACTCAAACTCAATTTACCTGGGGGCCGCAAGAGGCAAAGTCAGGATGAGGCTGGGCCGCATAAGGGATTTCACAATCGCGGCGCATCGCCGCCTCTGCCCGCCCCTGTCACTCTTCCTTCACAGAGAGGGGGGGGGGGGGGGGGAGAGGCGGTGATCCGTGCGGCGATTGACGTCAGGAGGGGCAGAGCTGAAGCTGACAGCTCTGCCCCTTCCAGGAAATGCCGGCGGATTGCCCCCCGGGCCATTTGGGGGCTCTGCAGCCCTCGTTTAGCGGCGGGGATGTGGCGGATTACTTGGGAGCACTGAAGCGAACTATAAGGAAGCTTTTGCCGGCAAGGGCCACAAAATATTGTATCGAGGGCCGCAAATGGCCCGCGGGCCGCGAGTTTGAGACCCCTGGTATAGATCTTTTCATGTGGTGTTTGGTTTACACTTTATCCTTCACTGGCACTGGGGATGCACGGCTGGTCTTTTCTTTAGTGACACAATGGCTATTGTGTTTTGGACGTGGCGGCTCTTTGAGGTTTCTAGATTGGGAGATCCTCAGTTTTATGGTTACTGATTATGCGTTATGTATTGTTTTTCTTAGATTGTAGTTCCCTAATCCTGGTACTTTTTCTGGTAAGCTTACAGCCTTTTCTTTATACTTCAGTGGCTTGTCCATTGTTTTTCCTGATAAGCACAGACATTTGGATCAGGGTAGGTTATTGACTTATGCCTGTAGGTATGTTTTAAACATATCTACATATTTGTGTGCCTCTGAGGAAGCGGCTTTTGGCCATGAAACATGTCAGGCAACCTATTGTTCTGTAAAATGGATTTTTTGCACTGAATTGTCTACATTTGACGACTGCAATTGAGAAGATTTTATACTGAAGAATAAAGATTTGTGCTGTTCCTATAAAACCCCTTTAGTCTTAAGACTGTTTTGTGAATATTTGATGCACAGTCGGGTGGAATTATACTTTAATATTTTATCTGTGGACTCTGAGCAGATTGTGGGATTGAGAAGCCACAACAAGACTGCCGGACGTCAGGTCATTTTTAAACGTGGACAACAAGGGAAGCCTCCTTAGATTTCAGGTGTTCTTCCAAGCTGAAAGATCTCACGATTGCAGCCCCCTGGAGATATATTTCTCTGGTAAACCCCACCTAAACCCAAAACTGGACAAACTCTTAAAGCAGTCCAAGTGATGAGAGTACGAGTGTGAGTAGGCCAACCAGCAGTCACCTCAGTATCTTCCTCTGTGTCAGTACAGTGGTGGCTGGAGGCCGGCACTGTGTCTGGGATAAGCTCGGGGCGATGGGGCTGACCCTCAGATTTGTGGTGGTGATGATGTGGAAGGACCTGGTGTCACCGCTGGTTGGGGGCATGGAGGCTGGCACTGTGTCTGGGATAAGCTCTGGGCGATGGGGCTGACCCTCGGATTTGTGGTGGTGATGTGGAAGGACCTGGTGTCACCGCTAGTTGAGGGCATGGAGGTGGGCACTGTGTCTGAGTTAAGCTCGGGGCGATGGGGCTGACCCTCGGATTTGTGGTGGTGATGATGTGGAAGGACCTGGTATCACCGCTGGTTGGGGGCATGGAGGCGTGCACTGTGTCTGGGATAAGCTCAGGGCAATGGGGCTGACCCTCGGATTTGTGGTGATGTGGAAGGACCTGGTATCACCACTGGTTGGGGGCATAGAGGCTGGCACTGTGTCCGTGATAAGCTCGGGTGATGGAGCCGACCCTTGGATTAGTGGTGGTGATGATGATGTGGAAGGACCTGGAGTCACCGCTGGTTGGGGGCATGGAGGCTGGCACTGTGTCTGGGATAAGCTTGGGGCGATGGGGCTGACCCTCGGATTTGTGGTGATGTTGTGGAAGGAGTTGGGAACACATCTTTGTAAGTGGCAATATACTTAGTTCAGAATCTTTTTGCTACTCTGAGTGCATCCACCAAATAGCTTTGTGTGAGCAGATCAAGGCCTTACACCTACTTCCTGTAAACTATAAGTCCCACCTCCTCTGGTAGAGAACATGCCTTCTACTGTGAGGTCTACCACATTTGGATGTCACATGGCTACAGCCGCTATGCGGAGGGAAGAGGAATACCATTAGTTTGGGGAGAAACCGTGGCCCAGGAGACAGGCGAGGATCTAGGATTAAGGTGGCCACAAATGATCCAATCATTTTCATCCAATTTTATGTAGTTATGTAGTAGAAGGGTAAATTGAGCGAATCTATTGGATGGATAATTTAACCCCCCTGGCGGTATGAAATGTGTGGCTGCGCAGCCGCGGGAGGTTTTTTTTTCGCATGTAGCTAGCCTAGCGCTAGCTACATGCTTCCGCCCCTCCCCGCGGCGTCCGCCCGTCCCCTCCAATCGCCGCCGGCGCCGCTTGCCCATAAGGAAATCCCGTTCTGATCGGGATTTCCTTGAGGGCTTCCTCCATCGCCATGGCGACAAATGGAGTGACGTCACGGACGTCGTGACGTCACAGGGAGTCCCGATCCACCCCATAGTGCAGCCTGGCAGCGATTGGCCAGGCTGCACAAGGGGTATGCGGGGGGTCCTGTTTCCGCGGCGGGTATCGGCGGCGGCGATCAGAGCAAACACGCAGCTAGCAAAGTGCTAGCTGCGTGTTTGAAAAAAAAAAATTATGTAAATCGGCCCAGCAGGGCCTGAGCGGCACCCTACGGCGGCTTACCCCGTGTCCAGCACGGGGTTACCGCTAAGGAGGTTAAGCAGTTCCCCTATATCACATAGAGATGGTAAGATTGGATGAAAATAATTGGATCATTAGTTAGAATTTAATCCTCTGACAATCACTAAGCACATAGATCAGTTTCTGGGTAGCTTGAATCTTTAATCACTTAAAACAGCACTATGGCAAAAAAATGTAAAATTTGAAATTGTGCAATGTGCAAATATATACAAATAAGAAGTATGTTTTTTCCAGAGTAAAATGAGCCATAAATTACTTTTCTCCTATGTTGCTGTCACTTACAGCAGGTAGTAGAAGTGTGACAGAAGCAAAAGGTTTTGGACTAGTCCATCTCTTCATGGGGGGATTTTCAGGGATTTATTTATTTTCAAAAGCACTTTGTGAATGGCAGTTGCTCTGTCCAACTGTGCAGTGAGCAGGGAAGCTGGCCAGCATCGTTGTTTAAATCCCTTTTAGGGACTATCTTTATAAAGAATAAAAGCCTTGCTGAGAATCCCCTATGAAGAGATGGGCTAGTCCAAAACCTGTCGGTTCTGTCAGATTTCTACTACCTACTGTAAGTGACAGCAACATAGGAGAAAAGTAATTTATGGCTCACCTTACTCTGGAGAAATCGTACTTCTTATTTGTCTATGTTTGCACGTATTTAAAATTTTAACATTTTTTTGCCATAGTGTCCCTTTAAGGACCACAGACTTAAACCCCCCTAAAGACCAGGCCATTTTTTTGCAAAGATGAGCAACTGCAGCTTTAAGGCCTGGCTGCAGGGCCGCACAATACAGCACACAAGTGATCTCCCCCCCCCTCCTTTTCTCCCCATCAACAGAGCTCTCTGTTGGTGGGGTCTGATCGCTCCCCCAATGTTTATTTATTTTTAGATAAATATTTTTTCCCTCCCCTAGCCAGCCTATGACAGCAATCAGCTGTCATAAGCTTCAGCCAATGAGAGCGGATTGCTCTCCTGTGTCCCCCAGAGGGACAGCTGAGTAACACGGCTGTCCCCAGTACAGCACTGCCTTAGATCGCAGCGCTGAACAGTGATAAAAGACAGTGTTTCGCCATCTAACAGTCTGAAAGCGGCAATCACTGCTGGGAGACTGAAGGCGGAGCTCCGTCATCCAAGCAGACATGCGCGAGCGACCTCTTACAATGCCCGCCCCCAGGACTGCACGCCGATCGGCATTAGGCAGTCCTGGGGCTGCACCTGTGTCAACACCAATTGGCATGGAAGGGTCCTAGAAAGGTTAAAGCCAGTGGTTACCCATTTTAAAGCCAAAAAGTCAGATACTCACCTAAGGAGAGGGAAGTCTCGGTCCTAATGAGCCTTCCCTCTCCTCTCCCGGTGCCCTCGGTGCTGTGCTGGCTCCCCTGTTCGCGTCCGCCGCCGCAGGGACTTCGGAGGTCTTCGGGAGCACTCGGGCTTCCGAAGACGGGCCGCTCCATACCACGTACGCGCGAGTGCGTCATAGAGGGCGCTCGCGCATGCGTAGTATGGAGCGGCCGTGTCATTGGGAGCCCGAGTGCTCCCGAAACCTCCCTTCGGCTGCGGAAGTGGCAGTATTTGACCGAACTGGTCGAATACTGCCACGGGGGATCCTGCGCGGGACCGGGCACCCGGAGAGGAGAGGGAAGGCTTATTAGGACCTTTTTTGTTTTTAAAATAGGTAAACATTCACTTTAAAGCAAACTTAAAGTAAAAATAAACTTATGAGATAATGGCCTCAGTTCTGGTAGGGTTATCAAACCAATTACCCCATGTGTGAGGTAATTTACCCCATGAGGTAATGGCATTTAGCATTTCTGGTAGATTTTAGTCATGTTTTACCTCATGAGGTGAATTATGGGGTAATTTACAGAAAATAGCGATTCTCATGGAAATTAGGGGACATGTTACCACATCATTTACTGATCAGTGTAAGACCTGCCTGTACCTGGAGGCAATGTCACTTTGTGTGCATTTTGCAGTTTTTAGTGGAGTTCCTATTGCTGTTTTAGTGTCGCTCCTATTCAGGCTGTGTAATAGAAAAGAATCGTAGAAATAACTCTAAATATTAACTGGATTTGTTTTTTTATAAGAGATGTCTCTAAATATACTTTTCATAGATTCCTACATAATCAAATACACCTTCCCCCCCTCAAAAAACATCTTCCAAAGACTATCTTAATTTTTGGAAGACAATGAAAGACTACTATTATTTATTTACTGCATGCTTACCACTGAAATACCTTATGTTTTACCTCACTTTATGCATTTACCTCATGTTATACCTCATGTTTTACCTCATGTTCAGAAATGGAGAAAAATCTTTCAGAATTGCTAAGAACAGTGGAAAACTACCGCATGAGGTATTTTACCTACAAAATAATATTTCCCTCACACAGATACCAGAATTGAGGCCCATGAATTGCATGTGTTGTACAGCTTAGAAACAGAACATCAGTAACAGAGATATGAGTCTCATCTTGTTTCCAGTACAGAAGAAACTTCAGTTATCTGTGCTAAAGAGCTTCTCTGAGCTTTTCCATCCACCAGGTGGAATACAGTCCTGTTTTCTGAAGCACTTAGCCAAGAAACAGTGAGACAGTTTGAGATAAGGTTTTACAACAGGAAAGTTCAAAGGGTCATTATTTCTGCTTTGTTTTATAGCTTAAAAGACGGCGCAGATTCTAAACAGCAAATATGACAAACTGCTGCAGTAGTAGCAGTGGGGTATTGTACCGTGTTAGCCATCAGTAAAAGCAAGAAGTTTTAAATCAGGATGATACCATTTATTGGCTAACTAAAAATGAAAAAGAATAAGCAAGCTTTCGGCCTTGCAGCCTTGGTCGGGCTTATATCCTGTTAGTTTGCAGGCTGGTGGTACAGACAGCTTATATACATGCAACATCAAAAGGGAAAACAGATATTTTTTCAAGCATAAATACATGTCATTAAATTAAGATGCCTTAATTGAAACAGAACATCTAAATGGGATGAGAGGTTGTTAGCTGAGATAAGAATACTTGTTTACTCCATGCTCACAGACCTGGGAGTTCTGTTTCAATTAAGGCATCTTAATGACATGTATTTATGCTTGAAAAAAAAAAAAAAAAGAGTTATAGAACTGAAAATAAAAATGAGATTATTTTCTTTGCTACTAAATGTTCTGTTCCTTATCCATACTACACATACAATTCAATCTCAGTTTCATTGTTTTTCACTTCATGTTTGCTTTAAAAAATCGCCCTGAAGGGGGAAAAAAACACCCCAATCTGGGTACTAAACTCGGAAGAGGGATCCTCCAAAGACACCCCCCCCCCCATTCCAGTGCTGAGACCCCCGGAAGCCCTTCTACAAGGCTTGTTAAGGGAGCTCACCTGCACTGAGCAGGCACAGACAGCTCACACCTGCACACTAGCACCAAGCCCAACAGGCTCAGCCTTTTGCACCAAGACAGAGCGATGGCTCTAAGCTGCGCAAGCAGTCTGCATTGTGTGCGGCGCGGGCCAACAGTCCGCACGGGTGCGGCGCAGGCCAACAGTCAGCACGGGTGCGGCGCGGGCCAACAGTCCGCACGGGTGCGGCGCAGGCAAGCTCCATAGAACTTTGGGGGTCCCCACGCTGGAACGGAGGGATGGAGTAAGACCGGGGAAGCCTCTGGCCCTCTCCTGAGGTCAGTATCTATATCCTCCCCACCTCTCAGGTTTCCTTTAAGTTATAGCAAGCTCTGGCAAATTCCCAAAAAGTCACATGAAAAAAAGAAATCTAGAACCAGCATAAAGCTTGAGAAATTTACAGTAACCCGATCAGAAGAGTGACAGAAGCATAAACATCACAATGGTAACCAAAGCTTAGATACAGCGGCAGCCATGTTGTACCACACACACACACGTCAACAGCGAATGTAAAAAGCCCCAAACTAAAAAAAACAAAAACAAGATTCCCTCTCTACAAACTCCACTTCAAGTATGAAAGATCTGCGATTCTGAGTCTCCAAAATCTGCCAGAGATCTGGATGTGACCGGCGACGGCGTGAAAAGTCATTTTACTGCCCGAAATGTGTCTGTCAATGATAAACAAGTCAGACTCTAAAAGTGACATCATTGCAAGTCGCCTCTGTGTATTAAAATACAGCTGTTCCGTAAGCTGGGGCAAAATATATCTTCTGCGAACGTTCCAATGTAAAAAGTGAGGATCAAAATTGTCTTTCAGCATCGTAGAAATCTAGAGCAGGGCGACTACAGATCCGGAATATAGCACACAGCACCCAAAATGTCTTCGTAAACCGCCAACTAAGGAAAAGAAAGAAAAGATTTGTAACATCCGTGGATTGTCCTGCGAGGAAGACCTGAGGCGGTCCCGTCTTCCCAGAATCCTTTGCTCTCCGTCGTCCATTGACAGAAAGGCCCAGTAACCATCCCTTGACTACAGAATGGAATGGTCTATAATCCTGTCATTGTTCATATTAGTCCTTCAGGCGACTTCTGCAAGTCTTCACAATCCTTTTATCAAAGACCAGCAGAAAGAGCGAGTCCACAAGTAAGAGTTGGGAGTACGTGGCGCTGGTAAACTAAGGAGGGGATACAGGTCTGCCATCTTGTCCACGGGTACCGCCACATTCACCATAACTCCAAAATGACTGGCCGTCACAAACAAAACAGTGAAAGTATAAATCAAATAAATAAATTGAGAGAAGAGGGCATAGACGCCACAAAACAAGAGAGTCACAATGAAAAGAAAAGAACATTGAAGCACAGAACACAAGATGACGTAGTGTAAAGGACAACTCTGCATAAAACCGGTACCTCAGACTTTCGTGTTTGCTAGAAGATGAGTGACGATTGTTAAGACAACATCCTCTCTAGAGGGGTGTACACACGTACAATGACTATTGCCCGTACAGATTGGAATGCTGTCCAATCTGATCTATAAATCAGCACAGATGTCCAATGCAGAGGCCAGTGTCTGGTCATTATCATGCAGTGTATCAGCCTTCTATAGAGGAAGAATGGTTTATGAACGATCACAGGCATTATCATAAAACAAGCAAAAGCCAGACCTGGTCACGTCTGAACTGAGCACTATATGTTACCTGGATTCCTGCCCCGCCCACTAGGAGGCGTGACTCTGTCCCGTGCAAGAGCCTGCCTACAGGCGTAACCATGGGCACAAAAGTGGCCAACTGCTTCCAAACATGGCCAAATGCCCAGTGTCAAATGCCTAGAGCTGCTCGAGCTAGAAAACTGCTCCGGGAAACAGAGATGAGCCATGAATTATTGTGGTCTTCTTTAAGAAATCCATTCTCCTATACTAGGTGTGAAATCACCGACATGGGGGCATGTAACAGTCTTTATACAGACTATGACGTTTCCCCGCTGTTGTGGGTGGGGCACAGACTGACTGACGTTTCCCGGTGTTGTGGGTGGGGCACAGACTGACATTTCCCAGTGTTGTGGGTGGGGCGCAGACTGACTGACGTTTCCTGGTATTGTGGGTGGGGCACAGACTGACTAGGATATTCCCCCCGGTGTTGTGGGTGGGGCAGACACACAGACGGTGCCGGTGAAATCTCCCCACCGAAGTAACACTGAGGGATAGAAACAGAACATGTGACAGGGCAGTGAGCAGTTGGACCTAAACTGAAAATAAACTTATGCAATAATGAATTGTATGTGTAGCACAGCTAAGGAATCGAAATTTGCTAGCAAAGAAGAGAATCTCGTGTTGTTTTCGAGTACAGGAAGAGTTAAAAAGCTTCAGTTATTTATGCAAAAGAGATTCTCAGCTCTTTGGCCCAACATGGGTCCAATACAGTCCTGTTTTCTAAGAGGCAGCTTGAGATAAGGTTTTACTGCAGGAAAGTTCAAAGGGTCATTATTTCTGCTTTGTTTTATAGTTTAAAAGACAGAGTGTGGTTTTAAAACTGCAACTGTGACAGAATGATGAAATGTTATTGAAAAAAAAGCTATATAACAAAGTATGAGACTCTCTTCTTTGCTACTAATGTTCTATTCATTATCCGTACTGCGCAATTCATTATATCATAAAGGTTTTTTTTTATTTCGCTTCTGATTTGCTTTAAACAGAAAGGAAATCATTTTAGCTCAAGATATATAGTCAGAAGAATAACACACAAATCATTGATGGTCCTGAGAGCGTCTGAAGGAAGCTCCTCCCTTTCCCAGACAGCGTCTGAAGGAAGCGCCTCCCTTTCCCAGACAGCGTCTGAAGGAAGCTCCTCCCTTTCCCAGACAGCGTCTGAAGGAAGCTCCTCCCTTTCCCAGACAGCGTCTGAAGGAAGCTCCTCCCTTTCCCTGACAGCATCTGAAGCAAGCTCCTCCCTTTCCCTGACAGTCCTAGAATGTGCTGAATAGAGCAAATGTCCTTCCCTTGGCTAACCTTGCAGTTTCCTTTAAATCTTTTGGGGCTATTAGGAAGGTGATCGTCCGCCCGCTCATATTCACTTTCAAATCTCAAGTATTAGCTTAAGTCTGAGTTGTCCTTTAAATTACCATCCAAATGATAGAAAAAAAGAAATGTACACACAATCATGCAAAACAAAAAAAACCCTCAAACAGGAAGTAAAAGTTCCCAATGTCACTGCCGTCCCGTGGAAGTGCCTGTGCAGGAAAGCCGGCACCAAGTCTAGCAAGTCTTTACTGAATAATCAGCACCCGCTGGCTGGACCCCAAGAGGGTGCTACAGTCTTGTTTTTGGTCTGTGGTGCCCGAGTTAAAGCTTTCTTGGAGGCGGGGCGGGATTCTTGACATGGGCGGCATCTGCAGGACAGAGAGAGAATTACAACGCTGCTATAATGACAGAATATGGCAATAGTAGTAATGTTTGCATTTGCATAACCTCCCTGGCGGTGTGATTATTTTCGGATTTTAAGGTCTTAAGCGGTGCAATTTTTTTGCAGCCTGATTGACCATCCAGTTCAATTATTTTATCGCATTGGATGATAATCAGCGCCGCAACAATTCTGCCGATTGATGTATTGAATGAGCAAGCTGGAAAACCCCGGTCCGACGCAGCCGATCAGGTGCACAGTGGTAACAGCGACAAATGCGACCAACCCACGCCCCTCCCCCCTTCGTCGTAATCTCACCTCTCCCAGTCTCCTCCGCTGTCTCCCCATGTAAATGTCTCCCCCTAGTGCCCGTGTGTGGTAATCACACCTCTCCCTCTCTCCTCCGCTGTCTCCCCATGTAAATGTCTCCCCCTGGTGCCAGTGTGTGGTAATCTCACCTCTCCCGCTCTCCTCCACTGTCTCCCCATGTAAATGTCCCCCCCTGGTGCCCGTGTGTGGTAATCTCACCTCTCCCGCTCTCCTCCACTGTCTCCCATGTAAATGTCCCCCCATGGTGCCGTGTGTGGTAATCTCACCTCTCCCCCTCTCCTCCGCTGTCTCCCATGTAAATGTCTCCCCCTGGTGCCTGTGTGTGGTAATCTCACCTCTCCCAGTCCCCTCCGCTGTCTCCCCATGTAAAGGTCTCCCCCTGGTGCCTGTGTGTGGTAATCTCACCTCTCCCGGTCCCCTCCGCTGTCTCCCCATGTAAAGGTCTCCCCCTGGTGCCTGTGTGTGGTAATCTCACCTCTCCCAGTCCCCTCCGCTGTCTTCCCATGTAAAGGTCTCCCCCTGGTGCCCGTGTGTGGTAATCTCACCTCTCCCGGTCTCCTCCACTGTCTCCCATGCAAATGTCTCCCCCTGGTGCCTGTGTGTGTTAATCTCACCTCTCCCGCTCCCCTCCGCTGTCTCCCCATGTAAAGGTCTCCCCCTGGTGCCTGTGTGTGGTAATCTCACCTCTCCCGGTCCCCTCCGCTGTCTCCCCATGTAAAGGTCTCCCCCTGGTGCCTGTGTGTGTTAATCTCACCTCTCCCGCTCCCCTCCACTGTCTCCCATGTAAATGTCTCCCCCTGGTGCCTGTGTGTGGTAATCTCACCTCTCCCAGTCCCCTCCGCTGTCTCCCCATGTAAAGGTCTCCCCCTGGTGCCTGTGTGTGGTAATCTCACCTCTCCCGATCTCCTCCGCTGTCTCCCATGTAAATGCCCCCCCGGTGCCCGTGTGCGGTAATCACATCTCTCCCGGTCCCCTCCGCTGTCTCCCATGTAAATGTCTCCCCCTGGTGCCTGTGTGTGGTAATCTCTCCTCTCCCGGTCTCCTCCACTGTCTCCCATGTAAATGTCTCCCCCTGGTGTCCGTGTGTGGTAATCACACCTCTCCCGGTCTCCTCCACTGTCTCCCATGTAAATGTCCCCCCCTGGTGCCCGTGTGTGGTAATCTCACCTCTCCCGGTCTCCTCCGCTGTCTCCCCCTGGTGCCCATATGTGGTAATCACACCTCTCCCGGTCTCCTCCGCTGTCTCCCCATGTAAATGTCCCCCCCTGGTGCCTGTGTGTGGTAATTACACCTCTCCCGGTCTCCTCCGATGTCTCCCATGTAAATGTCCCCCCCTGGTGCCCGTGTGTGGTAATCTCCCCTCTCGCTGTCTCCCCATGTAAATGTCTCCCATGTAAATGTCCCCCCCTGGTGCCCGTGTGTGGTAATCTCCCCTCTCGCTGTCTCCCCATGTAAATGTCTCCCCCTGGTGCCTGTGTGTGGTAATCTCCCCTCTCCCCCGTGTGATGTCATGTGGTACACGTGCCATATGGTGACGCTCGGGGATGGCAGCGGAGGCGGCTGGGATACAGCAACGTGTCACAGAGTTCTCTCCTCATTAGATGTGATGGAGAGATCAGTGATTGGATGAATCATGGGCCAATATAAGAAGGTAAATCAGGAAGGCCGGGTGAGAGCTCTGCAATGGAGGCGGAGTCATTGTGCGTCAGATGAGACGATGGTAGAGTATGACGGGTTTACCTGTCAGTGGCGGCTGTGTGTGTCCGGACAGGGCTGGGACAGAAATAGGGGTGGAATGCTGCAGACCACTCAGGAGATCTATAGAGAGAGGCAGGAGGAGGGCACATGTTCAGACAGCCATCCAACATGGAAGAACAAATGTCAGGGATGGACAGACATCTGGGCAGAGTGCTAAGGAATAGGTACAGGTTGGGGAGTTAGGTGGTTGTTAGGCACAGGTTAGAGGGTAAGGTTGTTGTTAGGAGCAGGTTAGGGAGTAAGGTGGTTGTTAAGCACGGGTTAGGGAATAGGGTTGCCAAGCACAGGTTAGGGAGTTAGGATGTTATTAGACACAGGTTAGAGGGTAAGGTGGTTGTTAGGCAAGGATTGGGGAGTAAAGTTGCCAAGCACAGGTTGGGGAGTAAGGTTGTTGTAAGGTACAGGGTAGAGAGTTAGGTGGTTGTTAGGCAGAGGTTGGAGAGTAAGGTGGTTGCGGACAGGTTAGGAGGTAAGGTTTCTGTAAGGCACAGGTTAGGTGGTAAGGTGGTTGTTAGGCACATGTTAGGGGGTAAGGTGGTTGTTATGCACAGGTTAGGAGGTAAGGTGGTTGTTATGCACAGGTTAGGTGGTAAGGTGGTTGTTATGCACAGGTTAGATGGTAAGGTGTTTGTTAGGCACAGGTTAGATGGTAAGGTGGTTGTTAGGCACAGGTTAGGTGGTTGTTATGCACAGGTTAGGTGGTTGTTATGCACAGGTTAGGTGGTAAGGTGGTTGTTATGCACAGGTTAGATGGTAAGGTGGTTGTTAGGCACAGGTTAGATGGTAAGGTGGTTGTTAGGCACAGGTTAGATGGTAAGGTGGTTGTTAGGCACAGGTTAGGGGGTAAGGTGGTTGTTAGGCACAGGTTAGGGGGTAAGGTGGTTGTTAGGCACAGGTTAGGGGGTAAGGTGGTTGTTAGGCACAGGTTAGGTGGTAAGGTGGTTGTTATGCACAGGTTAGATGGTAAGGTGGTTGTTAGGCACAGGTTAGGTGGTAAGGTGGTTGTTATGCACAGGTTAGGTGGTAAGGTGGTTGTTAGGCACAGGTTAGGTTCTGTATAGTGGAAGCTATACTCCGGGAGTTTGGAAACCAAGACAAGTGTTAGAATCTGGGTGACTTACTCCGTGTCAGGCCGTGGTGGAACGTTCCTGGCGCTGGCCCGGTGATGATGGCGTCTTGCGAAGCAGCGGCTTTCTGGACAGCTTCGGAGGTGTAAATGACATGCAGGGGGAAGGGGTGGATGCCGGACATAAGACCCAGGGAAGTCGGTGGGATCTTTCCTCCGTTGGTCTTGAAAGGAGGAGTCAGTACAGTCAGCCCCGCGGAGGAGGGGCTAATCAGGCCAGAACTGGGGCTACATTTTGGCGATTGCTGCAAAGAAAACACAACAGATCTGAGAGTGTGAAAGGGGAGAGTTCAGGTGAACCTGAAGTGACAAAGTAATGAGATAATGTATGTGTAGTACTAATGGTAAACAGAACACTGGTAAAATAGAAGTCTCATTTTCATTTTAACGGCTTAATTTTTAAGATTGAATTCTCAACTGCAGCCATGACAGTCTGATGTAAAATCTGCTTCATTCAGCTGCGAAAGGTGTAGTGGTTAGCGCTCTCGCCTTGCAGCATTGAATTTCCGGTCTGATTCCCAGCCAGGGCACTATCTGCATGGAGTTTGCATGTTCTACCCATGTCTGTGTGGGTTTCCTCCGGGCACTCTGGATTCCTACCACATCCCAAAAACATACAGATAAGTTAATTGGCTTCCCCCTAAATTGGCCCTAGACTACAATACATGCACTACATGACACATACACATGACTATAGTGGGGATTAGATAGCGAGCCCCTCTGAGGGACATGTGACAATATACTCTGTACAGCGCTGCAGAAAATGTCGGTGCTAAAGATAGAATAATAAATACTAATAACTCGCACATGCGCAGTAAAATGCATGTGTCTTGGTTTTCTGGACATGGATGGATCATGAATGGCCCTAAAGCAATTAGGGCCCACCGGCAAAGTTCACTTCCCGCTACTAAAGGCAAAGGTCGTCAGACTTATCAATAGGTAGTGCCCGCTCTCAGCCTGACCGGTTTCGGCATTCTGCCGTCATCGGGGGTGTTGACGACAGGATGTTAAAGTGAACCTCCAGACTAAAAATCTACTCAGCAGCACTGAAAAGGCCTGGTGTTTCTTTAACAGTTTCACAGCATCAGAACTTTGTTTTTCTTACCCAAGCTTCATTTTTAGCTGCCCAGAAGAAAACTGCCCAGGCATTTTTACCCTGATGCTGTGCAAAGCATGATGGGATTTCTGATGATGTTGTTCTCCTTCTGCTGTTTTGGCGCAATTTTTTTTTTATTTTGAATTTGAGATTTGAAGCCTAGCGTGCGCAGCTGGGAGGGGTGATCAGGACACAGGAGAGTTGGAACTGTGTCTCATGCTCCCTGTCACCACCAAAAAGATGGCTGCCCCCATGAAAAAGATGGCTGCCCCCATGAAAAAGATGGCTGCCCCCATGAAATCACAAACATTTGCCTGCTCTTTTAAAACAGGATGGGTAAGAGATTATATTACCTATCTAGTTTAATTAACGTAACTAATGTAATTAAATGACAGTATGTTTGTTTAGGCAGAAGTTCCCCTTTAAAACCGGTCAGGATGAGAGCGGGCACTACCTATTGAGGAGAAGTCTGACGACCTTTGCCTCAGCACCACTTCAGGGGGAAGCGAACTTCGCCAGTGGGCCCTACCTGGTTTAGGACCAACCCCCCCCCCCCCCCCCAAAAAAAAAAGTGAGTGATCATTGTTGTATTTTACAAATTGGATTGGAAAGGGTTAAACTTAACTCCTCATTAACATCTGATATTGCACAGGTGATCCCTGCAGAAAAAAAAATCCAGTCCAAGATTCTGGATCCTTCAATTTCTCCGAGCTTGTTACTAAATTAAAGGAAACCGTGAGGATGGAGGCTGCCATATTAAACAATACCAGTTGCCTGGCAGCCCTGCTGATTCTCTGACTCCAATACCTTTAGCCATAGCCACTGAACAAGCATGCAGATCAGGTGCTCTGACAAGATTGGCTGCATGCTTGTTTCAGCTGTGTGATTCAGACACTACTGCAGCCAGAGAGATCAGCAAGACAGCCAGGTAACTGGTATTGTTTAAAAAAAAAAAAAAAAAAAAAAAAAAAAAAAAAAAGAGGGGGGGGGGGGGGGATGTCCTGTTCTCATAAGAACTGACAGGAAGTTCCTGCAGAGAGGATCATCCAGACAGAGATAAGAGTCCGTCAGCAGCCATTTCTCTCCCTGAGTCTATCAGTGACGTTCTGGGCTGAGGTCCTGCCTGCTTTACATAATGTAAACTTATAATATGACAATTAGCACATGCACATTTTACTTACAGTAAGACTTGTGGGAGACCCGGTATTCCCCCTGTTGGCTCCCACCATGGATGAGGTGATCAGCTTTGCCACTCCCTGTGTCCCTTTTCCCGAGTCCTGCGGTGCGATCAGGGTCAGCTTCTGAAGGGGATGGGAGGGCTTCTTGGCAGGAAGAGAGGAGGGGCTACGTAGCAGGGAGGGTGGTGATTGGCTCACAGTGGTTGCGCTGTTCAGGACACCTGCGTTCCCCAAGTTACTGGGTGGAGAGACTGAGGGTCTGGGCAGTGGCGACCTGTAGGCCTGGGCACTGATTGAGGTGCCGCTGTTTGAAAGCTTTCCTAGCAGGCCTGGTGACACCACAAGCTTCTGATTGCTCATGTTGGATGGTGGAGAGGAGAACGTTGCAGGTTTTGGAGATTTGGTTTGGGGAGTGGGGGGCCTTTGGGGAGGTGATGGAGCAGAGACTCTGGGAGCAGGGGATAGGCTTGGAGATGGAGCAGAGACTCTGGGAGCAGGGGATTGGCTTGGAGATGGAGCAGAGGCTCGGGGAGCAGGGTTCTGACTTGGAGATGGAGCAGAGACTCTGGGAGCAGGGGATAGGCTTGGAGATGGAGCGGAGACTCTGGGAGCAGGGGATAGGCTTGGAGATGGAGCAGAGACTCTGAGAGCAGGGGATTGGCTTGGAGATGGAACAGAGACTCGGGGAGCAGAGTTTTGGTTCAGAGATGGAGCAGAGACTCTGGAACCAGAGTTTTGGCTCGGAGATGGAGCAGAGACTCTGGGAGCAGAGTTTTGGTTCGGAGATGGAGTAGACACTCTGGAACTAGTGTTTTGGGTCGGAGATGGAGCAGAGACTCTCGCAACAGAGTTTTGGTTCAGAGATGGAAGAGAGACTCTGGAACCAGTGTTTTGGGTTGGAGATGGAGTAGAAACTCTGGGAGAGGAGTTTTGGTTCGGAGATGGAGTAGACACTCTGGAACCAGTGTTTTGGGTCGGAGATGGAGTAGAGACTCTGGGAGCAGGGGTTGGGCTCGGAGATGGAGCAGACACTCTGGGAGCAGGGGTTAGGCTGAGAGATGAAGCTGAGACTCTGGGAGCAGAGCTTTGGCTTGGAGGAGTGAAGCCCCCCTTTCCAATCTGGTTATTTATCTGGTATAGCTTTACTGAGGGCTGCAAAGAGGTGTTGCCGAGCTGGGGCATCTTCACCGGCCCGTGCTGTTGCAACTTCTGCTGTACTTCTGACATAGTCTTTGAATTATGGATCTGCACTGGCTGCTTCTTCTCTGCGACCATCATTGCCGATTGCTCAACAAAGCTGGAGGGCCGTGATGATGGTGGTGGAGGTTGAGGATTGGTGGCTATAACTACCACGGGAGTAGACTTCTTCTTCTCCTCTGTGGACTTCTCAAGCCCGCACGTTTTGGGAATTTGGAAGTCGAAGGCTATACTGGACGTTCTGGTGGAGAGGGTGTTCAAGTGCTCCGATACGGCGCTCAAAGACGGTGGGTTGTGTATGAGGTCTCCGTCCAGGGAGTTGTCCTGGCTGAATGTAGACATCGGAGAACCACTGGATGAGAAGATGACAGAAGGTGGCACCGAACTAGCCTTGGCTGGGAGAGGCAAGGAGACGGCAGCTGTCTGAACCTCCATGGGAGAAGCAGAGATCATCTTCTCTGCCTTGTTAGCGGACTCCTAGTACAGAACGGAGAAGGTTAGGAGGAGAATTCTTCCAAAAACAATACCTTCCATTTATATTAAAATCTGAAATATAGATGTTATTCAAATTATTTTTTAATCAGTGTTAAATATAAGAAATGAAAATGCGACATTTGGTTAGAACTTTGCCAGGTGTGTGTACATGCTTGGTTAACCTTGGCCAATCATGCCACCGACATGGGCCCACCTCAATCCTGCTCTCCCTCCCTCCTCCCCTCTCTATACTGCAGAACGTCCTGATCTGCAGAGAGCTCAATGTGCATCTGTAGGAGGAAGAGCTGTGTGAAATCCTTTGGAAGTGTGTTTGTTAGGTACCAGACACCAAATCTGGGGACTTTGCTTTTCGTATTGTTAGAGATTTCTCAAGTGCATCAGGAAGGAAACACTCTTCCTCACAAAACATTACTAGACTGAGCCAAACAAAGTGGACCTGTGCATAGGAAGTGCCCGGCTGGCTGTTAGCACAGATGGTGTATTAGGTCATTCAGGGATGCTCGCTGATGTCAAAGCCCCCTCCCTTACCCACTTATGACTCATACTGCCTTCTCTCCACCCAGACAGCATGAGTCATCAGATATGTAAATACTTGATCTGACATGCAGGACTTTCTAGTAGCTAATGCTAGCTACACACAATGCAATTTTCTGAGAGATTTACAGTCAGATCGATTATTTCCAACATGTCTGATCGGATTTCCAAAATTTTCATAGACCTGAACAGAAAATCGATCGGAAAACAGATCAGACATGTTGGAAATTATCGATCTCACTGTAAATCTCTCAGAAAATTGCATTGTGTGTACTTAGCATAAGACCTGATGGCTCCTATACGATATAGGATAACAAACTTCTATAGGGAGCTCAATAAAGCTCAGTTATATGGGTTTCTAGACCACTGCTAGCCACAATAGTGATCTGTCACAGTTACAGCGCACCCGGAACCACTGCTAGCCACAATAGTGATCTGTCACAGCTACAGCGCACCCGGAACCACTGCTAGCCACAATAGTGATCTGTCACAGTTACAGCGCACCCGGAACCACTGCTAGCCACAATAGTGATCTGTCACAGTTACAGCGCACCCGGAACCACTGCTAGCCACAATAGTGATCTGTCACAGTTACAGCGCACCCGGAACCACTGCTAGCCACAATAGTGATCTGTCACAGTTACAGCGCACCCGGAACCACAGCTAGCCACAATAGTGATCTGTCACAGTTACAGCGCACCCGGAACCACTGCTAGCCACAATAGTGATCTGTCACAGTTACAGCGCACCCGGAACCACTGCTAGCCACAATAGTGATCTGTCACAGCTACAGCGCACCCGGAACCACTGCTAGCCACAATAGTGATCTGTCACAGTTACAGCGCACCCGGAACCACTGCTAGCCACAATAGTGATCTGTCACAGTTACAGCGCACCCGGAACCACTGCTAGCCACAATAGTGATCTGTCACAGTTACAGCGCACCCGGAACCACTGCTAGCCACAATAGTGATCTGTCACAGTTACAGCGCACCCGGAACCACTGCTAGCCACAATAGTGATCTGTCACAGTTACAGCGCACCCGGAACCACTGCTAGCCACAACAGTGATCTGTCACAGCTACAGCGCACCCGGAACCACTGCTAGCCACAACAGTGATCTGTCACAGTTACAGCGCACCCGGAACCACTGCTAGCCACAATAGTGATCTGTCACAGTTACAGCGCACCCGGAACCACTGCTAGCCACAATAGTGATCTGTCACAGTTACAGCGCACCCGGAACCACTGCTAGCCACAATAGTGATCTGTCACAGCTACAGCGCACCCGGAACCACTGCTAGCCACAATAGTGATCTGTCACAGTTACAGCGCACCCGGAACCACTGCTAGCCACAATAGTGATCTGTCACAGTTACAGCGCACCCGGAACCACTGCTAGCCACAATAGTGATCTGTCACAGTTACAGCGCACCCGGAACCACTGCTAGCCACAATAGTGATCTGTCACAGTTACAGCGCACCCGGAACCACTGCTAGCCACAATAGTGATCTGTCACAGTTACAGCGCACCCGGAACCACTGCTAGCCACAATAGTGATCTGTCACAGCTACAGCGCACCCGGAACCACTGCTAGCCACAATAGTGATCTGTCACAGTTACAGCGCACCCGGAACCACTGCTAGCCACAATAGTGATCTGTCACAGTTACAGCGCACCCGGAACCACTGCTAGCCACAATAGTGATCTGTCACAGTTACAGCGCACCCGGAACCACTGCTAGCCACAATAGTGATCTGTCACAGCTACAGCGCACCTGGAACCACTGCTAGCCACAATAGTGATCTGTCACAGCTACAGCGCACCCGGAACCACTGCTAGCCACAATAGTGATCTGTCACAGTTACAGCGCACCCGGAACCACTGCTAGCCACAATAGTGATCTGTCACAGCTACAGCGCACCCGGAACCACTGCTAGCCACAATAGTGATCTGTCACAGCTACAGCGCACCCGGAACCACTGCTAGCCACAATAGTGATCTGTCACAGCTACAGCGCACCTGGAACCACTGCTAGCCACAATAGTGATCTGTCACAGCTACAGCGCACCTGGAACCACTGCTAGCCACAATAGTGATCTGTCACAGCTACAGCGCACCCGGAACCACTGCTAGCCACAATAGTGATCTGTCACAGTTACAGCACATCCGGAACCACTGCTAGCCACAATAGTGATCTGTCACAGTTACAGCGCACCCGGAACCACTGCTAGCCACAATAGTGATCTGTCACAGTTACAGCGCACCCGGAACCACTGCTAGCCACAATAGTGATCTGTCACAGCTACAGCGCACCCGGAACCACTGCTAGCCACAATAGTGATCTGTCACAGTTACAGCGCACCCGGAACCACTGCTAGCCACAATAGTGATCTGTCACAGTTACAGCACACCCGGAACCACTGCTAGCCACAATAGTGATCTGTCACAGTTACAGCGCACCCGGAACCACTGCTAGCCACAATAGTGATCTGTCACAGTTACAGCACATCCGGAACCACTGCTAGCCACAATAGTGATCTGTCACAGTTACAGCGCACCCGGAACCACTGCTAGCCACAATAGTGATCTGTCACAGCTACAGCGCACCCGGAACCACTGCTAGCCACAATAGTGATCTGTCACAGCTACAGCGCACCCGGAACCACTGCTAGCCACAATAGTGATCTGTCACAGCTACAGCGCACCCGGAACCACTGCTAGCCACAATAGTGATCTGTCACAGCTACAGCGCACCCGGAACCACTGCTAGCCACAACAGTGATCTGTTACAGTTACAGCGCATCCGGAACCACTGCTAGCCACAATAGTGATCTGTCACAGCTACAGCGCACCCGGAACCACTGCTAGCCACAATAGTGATCTGTCACAGCTACAGCGCACCCGGAACCACAGCTAGCCACAATAGTGATCTGTCACAGCTACAGCGCACCCGGAACCACTGCTAGCCACAATAGTGATCTGTCACAGTTACAGCGCACCCGGAACCACTGCTAGCCACAATAGTGATCTGTCACAGTTACAGCGCACCCGGAACCACTGCTAGCCACAATAGTGATCTGTCACAGTTACAGCGCACCCGGAACCACTGCTAGCCACAATAGTGATCTGTCACAGTTACAGCGCACCCGGAACCACTGCTAGCCACAATAGTGATCTGTCACAGTTACAGCGCACCCGGAACCACTGCTAGCCACAATAGTGATCTGTCACAGCTACAGCGCACCCGGAACCACAGCTAGCCACAATAGTGATCTGTCACAGCTACAGCGCACCCGGAACCACAGCTAGCCACAATAGTGATCTGTCACAGCTACAGCGCACCCGGAACCACTGCTAGCCACAATAGTGATCTGTCACAGTTACAGCGCACCCGGAACCACTGCTAGCCACAATAGTGATCTGTCACAGTTACAGCGCACCCGGAACCACTGCTAGCCACAATAGTGATCTGTCACAGTTACAGCGCACCCGGAACCACTGCTAGCCACAATAGTGATCTGTCACAGTTACAGCGCACCCGGAACCACTGCTAGCCACAATAGTGATCTGTCACAGTTACAGCGCACCCGGAACCACTGCTAGCCACAATAGTGATCTGTCACAGTTACAGCGCACCCGGAACCACTGCTAGCCACAATAGTGATCTGTCACAGCTACAGCGCACCCGGAACCACTGCTAGCCACAATAGTGATCTGTCACAGTTACAGCGCACCCGGAACCACTGCTAGCCACAATAGTGATCTGTCACAGTTACAGCGCACCCGGAACCACTGCTAGCCACAATAGTGATCTGTCACAGTTACAGCGCACCCGGAACCACTGCTAGCCACAATAGTGATCTGTCACAGTTACAGCGCACCCGGAACCACTGCTAGCCACAATAGTGATCTGTCACAGCTACAGCGCACCCGGAACCACTGCTAGCCACAATAGTGATCTGTCACAGCTACAGCGCACCCGGAACCACTGCTAGCCACAATAGTGATCTGTCACAGTTACAGCGCACCCGGAACCACTGCTAGCCACAATAGTGATCTGTCACAGTTACAGCGCACCCGGAACCACTGCTAGCCACAACAGTGATCTGTCACAGTTACAGCGCACCCGGAACCACTGCTAGCCACAATAGTGATCTGTCACAGTTACAGCGCACCCGGAACCACTGCTAGCCACAATAGTGATCTGTCACAGCTACAGCGCACCCGGAACCACTGCTAGCCACAACAGTGATCTGTCACAGCTACAGCGCACCCGGAACCACTGCTAGCCACAATAGTGATCTGTCACAGTTACAGCGCACCCGGAACCACTGCTAGCCACAATAGTGATCTGTCACAGTTACAGCGCACCCGGAACCACTGCTAGCCACAATAGTGATCTGTCACAGCTACAGCGCACCCGGAACCACTGCTAGCCACAATAGTGATCTGTCACAGCTACAGCGCACCCGGAACCACTGCTAGCCACAATAGTGATCTGTCACAGTTACAGCGCACCCGGAACCACTGCTAGCCACAATAGTGATCTGTCACAGTTACAGCGCACCCGGAACCACTGCTAGCCACAACAGTGATCTGTCACAGTTACAGCGCACCCGGAACCACTGCTAGCCACAATAGTGATCTGTCACAGCTACAGCGCACCCGGAACCACTGCTAGCCACAATAGTGATCTGTCACAGCTACAGCGCACCCGGAACCACTGCTAGCCACAATAGTGATCTGTCACAGTTACAGCGCACCCGGAACCACTGCTAGCCACAATAGTGATCTGTCACAGTTACAGCGCACCCGGAACCACTGCTAGCCACAATAGTGATCTGTCACAGCTACAGCGCACCCGGAACCACTGCTAGCCACAATAGTGATCTGTCACAGTTACAGCGCACCCGGAACCACTGCTAGCCACAATAGTGATCTGTCACAGTTACAGCGCACCCGGAACCACTGCTAGCCACAATAGTGATCTGTCACAGTTACAGCGCATCCGGAACCACTGCTAGCCACAATAGTGATCTGTCACAGTTACAGCGCACCCGGAACCACTGCTAGCCACAATAGTGATCTGTCACAGTTACAGCGCACCCGGAACCACTGCTAGCCACAATAGTGATCTGTCACAGTTACAGCGCACCCGGAACCACTGCTAGCCACAATAGTGATCTGTCACAGTTACAGCGCACCCGGAACCACTGCTAGCCACAATAGTGATCTGTCACAGCTACAGCGCACCCGGAACCACTGCTAGCCACAATAGTGATCTGTCACAGTTACAGCGCACCCGGAACCACTGCTAGCCACAATAGTGATCTGTCACAGTTACAGCGCACCCGGAACCACTGCTAGCCACAACAGTGATCTGTCACAGTTACAGCGCACCCGGAACCACTGCTAGCCACAACAGTGATCTGTCACAGTTACAGCGCACCCGGAACCACTGCTAGCCACAATAGTGATCTGTCACAGTTACAGCGCACCCGGAACCACTGCTAGCCACAATAGTGATCTGTCACAGCTACAGCGCACCCGGAACCACTGCTAGCCACAATAGTGATCTGTCACAGTTACAGCGCACCCGGAACCACTGCTAGCCACAATAGTGATCTGTCACAGTTACAGCGCACCCGGAACCACTGCTAGCCACAATAGTGATCTGTCACAGCTACAGCGCACCCGGAACCACTGCTAGCCACAATAGTGATCTGTCACAGTTACAGCGCACCCGGAACCACTGCTAGCCACAATAGTGATCTGTCACAGTTACAGCGCACCCGGAACCACTGCTAGCCACAATAGTGATCTGTCACAGTTACAGCACATCCGGAACCACTGCTAGCCACAATAGTGATCTGTCACAGTTACAGCGCACCCGGAACCACTGCTAGCCACAATAGTGATCTGTCACAGTTACAGCGCACCCGGAACCACTGCTAGCCACAATAGTGATCTGTCACAGTTACAGCGCACCCGGAACCACTGCTAGCCACAATAGTGATCTGTCACAGTTACAGCGCACCCGGAACCACTGCTAGCCACAATAGTGATCTGTCACAGCTACAGCGCACCCGAAACCACTGCTAGCCACAATAGTGATCTGTCACAGTTACAGCGCACCCGGAACCACTGCTAGCCACAATAGTGATCTGTCACAGTTACAGCGCACCCGGAACCACTGCTAGCCACAACAGTGATCTGTCACAGTTACAGCGCACCCGGAACCACTGCTAGCCACAACAGTGATCTGTCACAGTTACAGCGCACCCGGAACCACTGCTAGCCACAATAGTGATCTGTCACAGCTACAGCGCACCCGGAACCACTGCTAGCCACAATAGTGATCTGTCACAGTTACAGCGCACCCGGAACCACTGCTAGCCACAATAGTGATCTGTCACAGCTACAGCGCACCCGGAACCACTGCTAGCCACAACAGTGATCTGTCACAGTTACAGCGCACCCGGAACCACTGCTAGCCACAACAGTGATCTGTCACAGCTACAGCGCACCTGGAACCACTGCTAGCCACAATAGTGATCTGTCACAGCTACAGCGCACCCGGAACCACTGCTAGCCACAATAGTGATCTGTCACAGCTACAGCGCACCCGGAACCACTGCTAGCCACAATAGTGATCTGTCACAGCTACAGCGCACCCGGAACCACTGCTAGCCACAATAGTGATCTGTCACAGCTACAGCGCACCCGGAACCACTGCTAGCCACAACAGTGATCTGTCACAGCTACAGCGCACCCGGAACCACTGCTAGCCACAATAGTGATCTGTCACAGTTACAGCGCACCCGGAACCACTGCTAGCCACAACAGTGATCTGTCACAGCTACAGCGCACCTGGAACCACTGCTAGCCACAACAGTGATCTGTCACAGCTACAGCGCACCCGGAACCACTGCTAGCCACAATAGTGATCTGTCACAGCTACAGCGCACCCGGAACCACTGCTAGCCACAATAGTGATCTGTCACAGTTACAGCGCACCCGGAACCACTGCTAGCCACAATAGTGATCTGTCACAGCTACAGCGCACCCGGAACCACTGCTAGCCACAATAGTGATCTGTCACAGCTACAGCGCACCCGGAACCACTGCTAGCCACAATAGTGATCTGTCACAGCTACAGCGCACCCGGAACCACTGCTAGCCACAACAGTGATCTGTCACAGCTACAGCGCACCCGGAACCACTGCTAGCCACAATAGTGATCTGTCACAGCTACAGCGCACCCGGAACCACTGCTAGCCACAATAGTGATCTGTCACAGCTACAGCGCACCCGGAACCACTGCTAGCCACAATAGTGATCTGTCACAGTTACAGCGCACCCGGAACCACTGCTAGCCACAATAGTGATCTGTCACAGCTACAGCGCACCCGGAACCACTGCTAGCCACAATAGTGATCTGTCACAGTTACAGCGCACCCGGAACCACTGCTAGCCACAATAGTGATCTGTCACAGCTACAGCGCACCCGGAACCACTGCTAGCCACAATAGTGATCTGTCACAGTTACAGCGCACCCGGAACCACTGCTAGCCACAATAGTGATCTGTCACAGCTACAGCGCACCCGGAACCACTGCTAGCCACAATAGTGATCTGTCACAGTTACAGCGCACCCGGAACCACTGCTAGCCACAATAGTGATCTGTCACAGTTACAGCGCACCCGGAACCACTGCTAGCCACAAAAGTGATCTGTCACAGTTACAGCGCACCCGGAACCACTGCTAGCCACAATAGTGATCTGTCACAGTTACAGCGCACCCGGAACCACTGCTAGCCACAATAGTGATCTGTCACAGCTACAGCGCACCCGGAACCACTGCTAGCCACAATAGTGATCTGTCACAGCTACAGCGCACCCGGAACCACTGCTAGCCACAATAGTGATCTGTCACAGCTACAGCGCACCCGGAACCACTGCTAGCCACAACAGTGATCTGTCACAGCTACAGCGCACCCGGAACCACTGCTAGCCACAACAGTGATCTGTCACAGCTACAGCGCACCCGGAACCACTGCTAGCCACAACAGTGATCTGTCACAGCTACAGCGCACCCGGAACCACTGCTAGCCACAACAGTGATCTGTCACAGCTACAGCGCACCCGGAACCACTGCTAGCCACAATAGTGATCTGTCACAGCTACAGCGCACCCGGAACCACTGCTAGCCACAATAGTGATCTGTCACAGCTACAGCGCACCCGGAACCACTGCTAGCCACAATAGTGATCTGTCACAGCTACAGCGCACCCGGAACCACTGCTAGCCACAATAGTGATCTGTCACAGTTACAGCGCACCCGGAACCACTGCTAGCCACAATAGTGATCTGTCACAGTTACAGCGCACCCGGAACCACTGCTAGCCACAATAGTGATCTGTCACAGTTACAGCGCACCCGGAACCACTGCTAGCCACAATAGTGATCTGTCACAGTTACAGCGCACCCGGAACCACTGCTAGCCACAATAGTGATCTGTCACAGTTACAGCGCACCCGGAACCACTGCTAGCCACAATAGTGATCTGTCACAGCTACAGCGCACCCGGAACCACTGCTAGCCACAATAGTGATCTGTCACAGCTACAGCGCACCCGGAACCACTGCTAGCCACAATAGTGATCTGTCACAGCTACAGCGCACCCGGAACCACTGCTAGCCACAATAGTGATCTGTCACAGCTACAGCGCACCCGGAACCACTGCTAGCCACAATAGTGATCTGTCACAGTTACAGCGCACCCGGAACCACTGCTAGCCACAATAGTGATCTGTCACAGTTACAGCGCACCCGGAAATATTCACAACACATCCCTTTTTCCACATTTTACAGCTTTTGTTCCAAAACACATTAAAGCGGATCCGAGATGAAAAACTAACTATAACAAGTACCTAGTCTATATATCTTATCTAAAGTTTAGATAGTTTACACAACAAATCTAGCTGCAAACAGCTTCAACAGTTTATGATTATTTATTCCTGTGATACAATGACAGTGGCCATGTTGTGTTTGTCACATTACACACAGGCTGAGGGTTGGAGATGCTGCCAGCTTGCCTGTGCGTAAATTCAGTCCTCTCTCCTCCTCCCTCCGCCTCTGAAATCTCTGGCTCGTAACACCTCCCCCTCCTCCTGCCCAGACTGAGCTCCCATGAGCCCTTGCTACAGTGCCAAGGCTCTCTGAAAAGCTGTGGGCGTGGCTTGTTTAGTTTATAGGGAATTTGAGTATTAAAACAAAAAAAGCATTTGGCTTGAGGAATACCCTATAAACAATAGGAAAGGAACACAGTTATACAATGAGTAAAAGTTTATCACGGATCCACTTTAAATTAATTTTCCCTCAGAATTCTACACTAAACACTGAAGAAGTTTATATGAGGTTTTGGCAAATGTATTAAAAGTAATAAAACTAAGAAATCCAATGTACATAAGTGTATTCACAGCTTCTGCTCCATATTTGTCGATGCAGCTTTGGCAGCCATTACAGCCCCAAGTATTCCTGAATATGATGCCACAAGCCTGGCACTCCAATCCTTGGCCAGTCTCACCCATTCCTCTTTACTGCACCTCTCAAGCTCCATGAGGCTGGACAGACATTTTAAAGAGATTCTGTAACAAAAATGTCAGCCTTATTTCTTCTAATCTATAAATTCCTATATCTGTTCTAAAGTGGTCTGGATTACTGCAGCCTTTCCTAGTTGCACTGTCTCTGTAATATATCTAATCTTATTTTCTTTGTCCAGCTTTGTCAACACAGAGAGGAATGCACTGCTCTGCTGTGATAGGGACAAATTACACATACATCACTTCCTAGTTAGCAGCCGTGTTTTTTGTTTGTAAACACTTCCTAAAACTGGCGATTAAAAGCCAGGATCAAGGTGGGGAGTGGCAGAAACAGCCAAGAGGGTCCCAGGAGTTCACAGTGACTCGATTGGTATGTTTTTTATTGTACAAATCGGACAGTACAGATTCTCTTTAAGATCTCTCTAAAGATGTTCAATGGGATTCAAGTCTGGACTCTGGATGGGGCACTCCAGGACGTTCACAGAGTTGTCCTGAAGTCACTCCTGTGATATCTTGGCTGTGTGCTACCTTCTTGGTTGTTCTGGTGAAAAATGAACTGTTGCTCCAGTCTGAGTACAAGAGCTCTCTGGATCAGATTTTCGCCCAGGATGTCTCTGTACATTGCAGCAGTCATCTTTCCCTTTATCCTGACTAGTCTCCCAGTTCCCCACAACATGATGCTGCCACCACCATGCTTCACTGTAGGGATGGTATTGCCTGGTGATGATGCTGCCACCACCATGTTTCACTGTAGGGATGGTATTGCCTGGTGATGATGCTGCCACCACCATACTTCACTGTAGGGATGGTATTGGCCTGGTGATGATGCTGCCACCACCATGCTTCACTGTAGGGATGGTATTGGCCTGGTGATGATGCTGCCACCACCATGCTTCACTGTAGGGATGGTATTGCCTGGTGATGATGCTGCCCCCACCATGCTTCACTGTAGGGATGGTATTGGCCTGGTGATGATGCTGCCACCACCATGCTTCACTGTAGGGATGGTATTGCCTGGTGATGATGCTGCCACCACCATGCTTCACTGTAGGGATGGTATTGGCCTGGGGATGATGCTGCCACCACCATGCTTCACTGTAGGGATGGTATTGCCTGGTGATGATGCTGCCCCCACCATGCTTCACTGTAGGGATGGTATTGGCCTGGTGATGATGCTGCCACCACCATGCTTCACTGTAGGGATGGTATTGCCTGGTGATGATGCTGCCACCACCATGCTTCACTGTAGGGATGGTCTTGCCTGGTGATGATGCTGCCACCACCATGCTTCACTGTAGGGATGGTATTGGCCTGGTGATGATGCTGCCACCACCATGCTTCACTGTAGGGATGGTATTGGCCTGGTGATGATGCTGCCATCACCATGCTTCACTGTAGGGATGGTATTGGCCTGGTGATGATGCTGCCACCACCATGCTTCACTATAGGGAGGGTATTGGCCTGGTGATGATGCTGCCACCACCATGCTTCACTGTAGGGATGGTATTGGCCTGGTGATGATGCTGCCACCACCATGCTTCACTGTAGGGATGGTATTGCCTGGTGATGATGCTGCCACCACCATGCTTCACTGTAGGGATGGTATTGGCCTGGGGATGATGCTGCCACCACCATGCTTCACTGTAGGGATGGTATTGCCTGGTGATGATGCTGCCACCACCATGCTTCACTGTAGGGATGGTATTGCCTGATGATGCTGCCACCATCATGCTTTACTGTAGGGATGGTATTGCCTGGTGATGATGATGCTTCCACCACCATGCTTCACTGTAGGGATGGTATTGCCTGGTGATGATACTGCCACCACCATGCTTCACTGTAGGGAGGGTATTGCCTGGTGATGATGATGCCACCATCATGCTTCACTGTAGGGATGGTATTGCCTGGTGATGATGATGCCACCATCATGCTTCACTGTAGGGATGGTATTGCCTGGTGAGGATGATGCCACCATCATGCTTCACTGTAGGGATGGTATTGCCTGGTGATACTGCCACCACCATGCTTCACTGTAGGGATGGTATTGCCTGGTGATGATGCTGCCACCACCATGCTTCACTGTAAGGATGGTATTGCCTGGTGATGATGCTGCCCCCACCATGCTTCACTGTAGGGATGGTATTGCCTGGTGATGATACTGCCACCACCATGCTTCACTGTAGGGATGGTATTGGCCTGGTGATGATACTGCCACCACCATGCTTCACTGTAGGGATGGTATTGGCCTGGTGATGATACTGCCACCGCCATGCTTCACTGTAGGGATGGTATTGGCCTGGTGATGATGCTGCCACCACCATGCTTCACTGTGGGGATGGTATTGGCCTGGTGATGATGCTGCCACCATCATGCTTCACTGTAGGGATGGTAGTGGCCTGGTGATGATGCTGCCACCACCATGCTTCACTGTAGGGAGGGTATTGGCCTAGGGATGATGCTGCCACCACCATGCTTCCCTGTTGGGATGGTATTGCCTGGTGATGATGCTGCCACCACCATGCTTCACTGTAGGGATGGTATTGCCTGGTGATGATGCTGCCACCACCATGCTTCACTGTAGGGAGGGTATTGGCCTGGTGATGATGCTGCCACCACCATGCTTCGCTGTAGGGAGGGTATTGGCTGGTGATGATGCTGCCACCATCATGCTTCGCTGTAGGGATGGTATTGGCTGGTGATGATGCTGCCACCATCATGCTTCACTGTAGGGATGGTATTGGCTGGTGATGATGCTGCAACCATTATGCTTCACTGTAGGGATGGTATTGGCCTGGTGATGATGCTGCCACCACCATGCTTCACTGTAGGGAGGGTATTGGCCTGGTGATGATGTTGCCACCATCATGCTTCACTGTAGGGATGGTATTGGCCTGGTGATGATGCTGCCACCATCATGCTTCACTGTAGGGAGGGTATTGCCTGGTGATGATGCTGCCACCACCATGCTTCACTGTAGGGATGGTATTGCCTGGTGATGATGCTGCCACCACCATGCTTCACTGTAGGGAGGGTATTGCCTGGTGACGAGTTGTGCCTGGATTGCTCCAAATGTGATGCCTGGCATTCACACCAAAGAGTTCAATCTTTGTCTCCTTAGACCAGGGGATTTTGATTCTCATGATCTGAAAGTCATTCAGGTGCAGGCGGCCATGTGCCTTTTATTAAGGAGTGGCTTCCGTCTGGCCACTCTACCATATAGGCCTGATTGGTGGATTGCTGCAGAGATGGTTGTCCTTCTGATCTGAAGGATCTCCTCTCTCCAGAGAGGACCTCTGGAGCTCTGACAGAGTGACCATCAGGTTCTTGGTCACCTCCCTCACTGATTTGATGGCCGGCCAAGCTCAAGGAAGAGTCCTGGTGGTGAAGTAAAATTGATAAAATTGCCACCTGTAAGTCATTTTGCCACACTCCCTTTGTTCTATACAGTTAAACCCCATATGCATGCTCAACAGCGGTCTTTTATGCAGCACAATTAACGAACAACGTTTGTTGTGAAACAAGTTGAACAACCAAAATAAGTTGCTTGCTATTGTTCACACAACTGATAAGACGTCACTCCAACAGTTGGATTGATGCCTTATCAGTTGTGTGAACAATAGCAAGCAACTTATTTTTGGTTGTTCAACTTGTTTCAGAACAAAAGTTGTTTGATAATTGTGCTGCATAAAAGACCGCTGTTGAGCGTGTGTGTGGGGTTTAACCCATGTAAGACTGGTTCTCTTCTTTCACATGGTTTCATGGGTTTGGAATGTGGGATATCAAATTACAATCAGAAAACATCTGAAGAAGGAACTGAATTACTCTGCAGCTACACTGGAAATTCACCCAATGAATGAGGCCAAACAACAGCGTAACGTACCTTTAATTTGCCTTTAGAGGGCGCTGTAGCTTTGTTCTTTGACCTGTGAAAAGGAACGGTGACAGGATGTGAACAACAGCGACAGGAACACAAAACGCTGGACATACTAGAAGCTCTATAAGGATGAAAGATATAAACCATCAGCAAACTGAAGTGTATGGAAGGGTCTGCTGATAGCCACACATCGCGGAGGGGAAGTCACAGCTGGTTATAGCACGCCTGAAGGGGGAGAGATATGGAACCACGTACGTGTGAAATCACCGCCAGGAGACTTGGGCGCAGGATACAGCTGATAAACGCCTCCCCCTGCTCCTGCACAAGTCCCGGCGCCGTTCATTACTATTCCCCCTCCAGGTCCGCGTGGATGGTGGGGAATGTTGTAATTTAGCCATCACTGGCAGATGAATGACAGTAACTTCAGCTCTGTCTTCTGACGACACTAAACTCACTGTGCATTGCTATAGCAGTAACTCCTATACACACAAAGGGAGTAAACGTGTATAGCGAAATATCCATCGCCGTGGACTGTACATACACCTGTCTACACTAGAGATGGATTCTGCTTTCCTGACCCTCAGTGAGCAGTGAGCCTCCGCCCCTCTGTGAGGCTCCGCCCCTGACTCTCTGCCCCTCAGTGAGCCTCTGCCCCTCTGACCCTCAGTGAGCCTCTGCCCCTCATTGAGCCTCTGCCCCTCATTGAGCCTCCGCCCCTCATTGAGCCTCCGCCCTTTAGTGAACCTCCGCCCCTCTGACCCTCTGTGAGCCTCCGCCCCTCTGTGAGCCTCCGCCCCTCTGTGAACCTCCGCCCCTCTGACCCTCAGTGAACCTCCGCCCCTCTGACCCTCAGTGAACCTCCGCCCCTCTGACCCTCAGTGAACCTCCGCCCCCTCTGACCCTCAGTGAACCTCCGCCCCTCTGTGAACCTCCGCCCCTCTGACCCTCAGTGAACCTCCGCCCCTCTGACCCTCAGTGAACCTCCGCCCCTCTGACCCTCAGTGAACCTCCGTTCCTCTGACCCTCAGTGAACCTCCGCCCCTCTGACCCTCCGCCCCTCTGTGAACCTCCGCCCCTCTGACCCTTAGTGAGCCTCCGCCCCTCTGTGAGCCTCCGCCCCTCAGTGAGCCTCCACCCCTCTGACCGTTAGTGAACCTCCGCCCCCCTGTGAGCCTCCGCCCCTCTGACCCTCAGTGAGCCTCCGCCCCTCTGACCCTCAGTGAACCTCCGCCACTCAGCTTACATAAAGGAGGAAAGGCAGAAACTGGTGTCAGGCAGGAGGAGGAGACACTCACCCAACAACCCTAGGATCAAACAATTCAGAATACGTGATATTATATTAAGCTGTTGGACTGTAGGAGTTCTTCCATTAATCAGCGGTAATATTACCGTACACGCACACCACTATTACCTGAACATACGCACAGAAGTACCACGAGATACGCTAGTAGTATGAGATACTTACATGATGGTGCAGAGCTGGGGGTACGCACGCCTGCTCTCGTTCAGCAGAGTCCTGGGAATAACAAACACAAATCACTATACTGTACATACAGGACATAGTACACTCACAATAAACAAATACAATACATATACTCTCTCTCCATACTGTATATACACACCACTTTATCCACCACTACAGTATATCTACAGTGCTGCCCATAATTATTCATACCCCTGCCAAATTTTGACTTAAAGATATCTTTATTCAATCAGCAAGTAATTTTTTTGGTGGGAAATGACAGAGGCGTCTCCCAAAAGATAATAAGACGATGTACAAGAGGCATTATTGTGGGGAAAAAACATTTCTCAGCTTTTATTTACATTTGAGCAAAACGTGTCCAGTCCAAACCTATTCCAAGTGTCCATTTATACCCTTCAAAAACTGTTACAGTCTGTGGGAAAATCCAAAGTTCTATACCATTCCAAATAGTCCAAGCTGTTCTAAAGCATCCTGATTACCCTGATTAATTGGGAACAGCTATTTTAATGGACTCAACGGGTGAAAAACAGCAGCTCTCTGCAGGTGGTTTGTGGACAGTCATGGCTAAGACAAAGGAGCTCAGTGAGGACCTGCGGCTGCGCATTGTGGCTGCTCACAAGTCAGGAAAGGGCTACAAGGCCATTTCTAAAGGTTTTCACATTCCAGTGGCTACAGTGCAAAGTATTATTAAAAAAATACAAGATGTTCCGCACTGTGGGAAATCTCAGAGGACGTGGTCAGAAGCCAAAAGTGACACCTGTGCCGGCCAGGAGGATAGTGAGAGAGGTGATAAAGAATCCAAGGATCACCACCAAGGCCATCCTGGTGAATCTGGGCTCTGCTGGTGGCAATGTCTCAAGGCAGACAATCCAACGGACACTGCACACTGCTGGGATCCACAGATACAGAACAAGGAGGTGCCACTTCTCCAGATAAGGCACACAAAAGCTCGCTTGGCCTCTGCAAATGCTCATCTGGACAAAGAAGACTTCTGGACTTCTGTGAAACAAAAATGGGTTGTTTGGTCACAATGATGTTTCCTTCATTTGGCGTAAAAAAAGGAGAAGCCTTCATCCCAAAGAACACCATCCCCGCTGTCAGCCATGGTGGTGGGAACCTAATGCTTTGGGGGTGTTTTTCAGCCAATGGACCAGGGAACCCAATCACAGTAACCGGCACCATGAAAAAAGAGCAATACATGAGGATTCTCACCGACAACATCAGGCCGTCTGCAGAGAAACTTGGCCTTGGGCACCAGTGGTAATTTCAGCATGACTATGACCCAAAACACACAGCACAAGTGGTGAAGAAATGGTTAGCAGACAACAGCATTAATGTTTTGGAGTGGCCCAGCCAGAGTCCTGACTTAAATCCAATAGAGAATCTGTGGAGGGAGCTAAAGATCAGGGTGATGGCAAGAAGACCCTTCAATCTGAAAGATTTGGAGCTCAATATGAATGGGCAAAATACCTGTGGAGACATGCAAAAAGCTGGTCTGCAGTTATAGGAAGCGTTTGATTGCTGTAATAGCCAATAAAAGTTTTTTTGTTGATTATTGAGAAGGGGATGAATAATTTTGGACTGGACACTTTTTGCTCAAATGTAAATAAAACCGGAGAATTTTTGTTTTCCAACAATAATTGCCTCTTGTACATCGTCTTATTATCTTTTGGGAGACACCTATGTCATTTCCCGTCAAAAAATGACTTGCTGGTTGAATAAAAGTAACAAATTCAAAATTTGCCAGGGGTATGAATAATTATGGGCAGCACTGTATATCTTCTGTGACTTCATCTAAGCCACAAGGATGTAGATAGAAGTCCTGCAGCTGAAGCACAGCTGTGCACGATTGGGCGCTGCTCCTGAGCACACCTCTGCACAAACTGGTGAAAGGGAATATATGTTCCCTGAGCCAGTAAGATTGATTTCTACCATTAAAAATTCTTTTATTTTCTAAGTTCATAGTGAAAAATACACACTGCAGCATTATTTCAGAATCAAATATATTCACCATAAATTGTGACAGCAACATAATCTAAGTTTTGTGATAAACCGTACAAATAGCCAAACCAAATTTGTGTTTTTTTATCTATAGTAGTGCTTTTTATTTTTAAACTGGAATTGGCAAAACTGAAAAAAAATAATTTTTTTTTCTTCCCCCCCCTCCTTTTCCCACTAAAACAAAATTGAAGAAAAAAAATGACATACAATGAAAGCCTAGTTTTGTCTTGAAAAAACAAACAAAAAAACAATATACATTTCATTTAGGTGTCATAAGTAGTGATAAAGTTATTGCTGATAATATAGGGACATAGCTAAAATGTGAAAACTGCTCTGGTCCATAAGGGGTAAACAAGGTCTGGATGCAAAGTGGTTAAGTAATCAGACTAGCTCGTCAAGCATTTCTTACCATTCCCAGACAATAAATACAATGCTTCGGCCAAGTGTTAACCTGCCTGGCGTTCTATTAAGATCGCCAGGCAGGCTGCGGGAGGGTTTTTTTTTAATAAAAAAAAAACTATTTCATGCAGCCAACTGAAAGTTGGCTGCATGAAAGCCCACTAGAGGGCGCTCCGGAGGCGATCTTCCGATCGCCTCCGGCGCCCAGAATAAACAAGGAAGGCCGCAATGAGCGGCCTTCCTTGTTTTGCTTATATCGTCGCCATAGCGACGAGCGGAGTGACGTCATCGACGTCAGCCGACGTCGTGACGTCAGCCGCCTCCGATCCAGCCCTTAGCGCTGGCCGGAACTTTTTGTTCCGGCTGCGCAGGGCTCAGGCGGCTAGGGGGGCCCTCTTTCGCCGCTGCTCGCGGCGAATCGCCGCAGAGCGGCGGCGATCAGGCAGCACACGCGGCTGGCAAAGTGCCGGCTGCGTGTGCTGCTTTTTATTTCAGCCAAATCGGCCCAGCAGGGCCTGAGCGGCAGCCTCCGGCGGTACTGGACGAGCTGAGCTCGTCCAGACCGCCCAGCAGGTTAAATATCTGCACCTATTGGGCAAGGCTCACAGTGGGCGCCGCATGTTATCCACACGCGTGTTACTGTTCACACGCGTGTTACATGGTGACCTACTGCATGCAGTTACAATGATTTATAACGCAACGCACCCGCCGCACTGATCACCAGGGCTGTCGAGTCATTACAAAAACACTCAATTTATGATTCCACCGACTCCTCTAATTTGCATATACCGTATATACTCACATATAAACCGACCCGTGTATAAGCCGGTAGTACCCACTTTTCCCAGAGAAACCAGGAAAATGTGATTGACTCGCATATAAGCCCCCTTCCCCAATATAGCCCCCCTCCAAAGTGGCTAGATGTTCCCCCAGTAGAAGTCAGCCCCACTCCCCACATCCAGATGTGCCCCTAGGATCATACAGCTGTGTCTCAAGAAGCCACTAGATGGCGTCATAGATATGAGACACAGCGATTGCCACACAGGAAGAATCCCTGATCATTGCACTGATGACATGTTGCTGGCACGCTCTGCTCCACGAGTCAGGGGACACAGGTAGTGTTGAGCAGCGCACTCTGCACACCATGTTGCATGGGATGGGGGGACACAGATACAGCAGGGAGGCAGCTGGTAAGAGCAGGATCACTAGTGCACGATCCTTATGCTCCTCTGCCAGTAACAAAACCTGCTCCACCAGCCGTTCTGCTCCACTGACTCACATATAAGCTGAGGGGGTAACTTTTCAGCATATTTTGCATTCTGAAAAATTAGGCTTATATGCGAGTATATACAGCAACAATCTTGTTGGCCATCTCATCACTGCCAATGCTTAGGAACTGTAAAGCTATATTAAGATGGCCTCTGCTTTTGGGAACAAGAAGCTCCTGGCCAGGAAGCTTACACTCTACCCTGTCAGCCATCCCGGCCTGTCATTGCCAATGTGAATGCTCCAGCATGTGGTCTGTATGATAAGACTCCCCGGAGCCTCATATCTGCCGGGTTCCATCGTGTAGCCCTGCCACCCTGCAGAAAGAGGCCTTTACCTTTTCTATATCTGATTAAAAAAAAGTCCAGTGCCATTATCTGCAAGGGGGCAGTTCTATGCATTGGAACCCAGCAGGCCCTTGTCTGTGCTTGGCTCCACTCACCAAAGTTTGATGCCCCACCCCCTCTAACTGGCCACGCCCCCGTCCATGAAGTCAGACAGCACTGGATTAGACGAAAGCACACGTTCCAGATAGCTGTAATCTACACCCAGGAGCAGAAACCGTCTGGGACTCGGCCACACATTGGCCTCGATTCATAAAAGGCCGTGCGATAAAAAAAATCTGGACGTTAAAATACAGCATTTGATATTTTAGACTTTTGTGCCAATTTATAAAAATGTTCACAGGTCCGGTAAAAGTTTGGTAATTTACTGGCTTCAATAGACAAACACCTGTGTGGTAACAGCAGAGCAGTGTGGAGAGTCTCTGTGTTGTTACAAGCTGTTCTGTGCAGTGAGGGCATTACAATAGTAAGAGGCATCCCCGCATCCCTTTAGAATGTACATGTTTGTTATACTGCCTCTCCTCATTCTGAATCTATTAGTCTTTCTTAACATTTTAGTTAATTGCCACAGCTTGGAAGAACTTCCAGAAGACATTACACACGCCCTGCTTAGGTGATTTCCCCACTAGCTCCTCCGCATCTTCTAACAGGAGTCTAAGGGGTTAAACGTCCGAAGCAGAAACACGTTTTGTTCCGATATCTCTGCTCGCTGCCTGGGTGGGTAGAAAAGCTGGAACCTCCTGAAAAACCTGCGCAACCTATCAGCATCCAATCAGCGGGACTTGCAGGAGACAGGAGCAGTTTTTATTGGCTTTCGCTCCTGGCTGTCGTAGATTATCCCGCTCCCATTTCGCCACACCAGAGATGGCGGTAACATTTCTGGACTTTACCGAATGTTATAGTCTTTATGAATTGATATTTACTGATGTGTTGAGGTAATTACCGCACAAGCCGGTAATTTACCTCACTGCTCAGGAATTTCAGCTTTTCATGTGGCAACTGCTTTTATGAATTCACATTTTCCTAAGTGCTCAGTAAAGTCAGCTGTTTCCTGCATTATCGTATGCAGTGATGCTTTGTGAATCGAGGCCTTTGGATGGTATTTGTTAATTTATTAGGGAATGGGCATCACAGCTTAAAAAAATAAATAAATAAAAAATCTCAGTTTGAGCCAATGTCGCCCTTTCCCAAGTAGCCATTGTCTGCCGCTTCTGGACGGCATAAACTATTGTCTTTTAGGGGCTGTTTTCACCGGGTGCAGTTTGTTTTGCACTTGTGCCACGGCGCAGCCAAATCGCTAACTACTGATGAGTCCTTCGGAAAACCAAAGCAGCCATCCAGGATTGTAGCAGCATACGATTCAGAAGGCAAGGCTATTGTCAGCAATCAGGGCAAGGTCAACGGGCTCCTCCGTAATGCAGCAAAGACAGTGAAACTGATTGTGGATTTCAGGAACTCCCCCCCCCCCCCAGGTCAGAGGTGTCTGGTTCCTGGGCACATATCTACCAACCCAACACAGGGGCAAAACACCACCAAAATTCAGAGGGGGGCACAGCAGAGGTTATTCTTCCTGCGCCAACTGAAGAAATTCATGAGAACTGCTGACCAGCTTCTACACCGCTACCGCTGAATTCACCCTCTGCTCCTTTGTCATCGTCTGGTATGCAGGCGACACCGCCAGCAACAGGTATTAGCTGCAAAGAGTGATTAACTCAGCGGAAAAGATCACCGGTGACCCCCAGCCACCGCTCCATATCACTAGATTGAGGGCCTCCAATATTTCTCACGACTCCACCCACCTCGGCAGGGGCTTCTTCAAGCTCCTCCCATCAGGCCGCCATTACAGAACCATCTGCTCCAGAACCACCAGACCCAACTAGTCCTACTTGAAACCCCTCTCCCCAACAGGTCTGCCCTCCTGCAGGAACATAGGCCCCTGGGACTGTATTATCCCCAAGCTGCACACTCTGAACTCACGCAGCCCAGGCCCCGCTTCCGCAGCCCTTCCCCTCCTGAAGCCCCACCTCTCTCCCACAGCCCCGCCCATTCCCCCTCCCACAGCCCTGCCCCCCTCCTGAAGCCTCACCTCTCAGAGTCCCCCATGCTGTAATTTGTATGCTTCTCGCAATCCCTCTGTCTATGCCGTGTTTGCTATATATTCATTGCTGATGCCAATCCACCACAGATAATTCCCAGCACACCAATATTCTGCTCATATGTTAGGAAACACAGCATATTCGGGAGTATACCGTAGTTTTGCTTAAAGCATATCTAAAGTGGACAAAGTCGGATACTTATCTCAGTAATGGGAAGCCTGTGTGTAGTCCAGAGACTTCTCTGATCTTTCTGCGCCCCTCTGTTCCTGCTCTGGGGCCCTTATTCCAACGTGCTACATTAATGCAGACTATTGCTCAGGGCCACGCCCCCTTGTGCAGCTGCACAGAACCCTACTGGAGCCTGCACTGTGCAAGGAGGGGAGCGCGGTCGCCAGGGAGAAGATGGTCTGGGCTGGCAGTGGAGGGGACACAGAGGAGGATCTTCCCTCTACAGGGGTCACACTAAGAAGATGTGTGGAACAAGGCGCACCACCACAAACGCCATTGAGGACAAAGGCCTGCTTTGGACATTTCTTGCGTACGTTCACATTCCGCGTCTTCTCTTGCATTATAACATCAGACAATGGCTGCACATACCGCGCCTGCATCCATCCTCGGGGCCACAGCGGCTTCAGCTCCGCATCCAGGAAGGTCTTGAAATAATCCTCCAGACTCAGCAATCCGCCACTCCCCTCCGGCTCAAACATGTCCATCTTCATGCGGACCAGCTGACCCAGCAAGAGCCTGCGGAGGAGAGAGAGAGAGAGAGAGAGAGTCAATAAGGCAGGGCCTGCAGGTGCAGCACAACCCGTCCTTCACTATACCCTGCTCACTGGCCTTGCCCGAGGATTCCACACACAATCCCACATGAAAGGGGAGGGGCTGCTGTATAATGTAAGGCCTGCAGGTGCACCACAACCCGCCCTCCAGTATACCCTGCTCACTGGCCTCGCCTGAGGATTCCACACATAATGCCACCCAGCACAGCATCCCACATGGAATGGGAAGGGCTGCTGTACATTGAAGGGGGTACAGTATAAGTCCAGCCTTGTATGTGTGCAGTTGCCTGAGTATATCAATAAACATACATATATCCAGGCACATCGCCTCTAGTTAGGACATTAAATAAATTTTTAGGGAAAGGGAGGTGCTGAAGGGGGTGTGGCTAGAAACAGCAAAAATCAATTAACCCTTCGCACACTCACATGCAAATGTTCAAACAAATGCATTCACAGATTTACTCATCCAGGCACAACTGTTATCCCTACAGCTAAATTAAAAGCCAGGGTTTTAGTTCACAGAAGAATGCATTCTTATGCTTAGTCACCTATACTGCGCAGAAGTACCCAGGTAAACATAGGTGTCCTAACTCTGGCCCTGTAACATGCATAGTGCAGACATGCAAACACATTCATTGCATCAAACCTATCAATGGATTAGGAGTGTGCGAAGGGTTAATTGATTTTTGCTGTTTCTAGCCACACCCCCTTCAGCACCTCCCTTTCCCTAAAAATGTATTTAATGTCCTAACTAGAGGCGATGTGCCTGGATATATGTATGTTTATTCTTATCATTGACCCCTGTGGCTAGGGTCCAATTCGGTGCACTCCCCCCTTCCCCTGTATGTTTGTCAGCATGCAGACAGCTTACGCTGGTGTATGCGTATGGTGCACATGGACACATGAAGTTAGCTCCCTTGTGCAATTGGTAAGATGCACGGTCTTTCCCAGGAGAGGAAGTTAGGATGTGTGCTCCTAATCCATTGATAGGTTTGATGCAATGAATGTGTTTGCATGTCTGCACTATGCATGTTACAGGGCCAGAGTTAGGACACCTATGTTTACCTGGGTACTTCTGCGCAGTATAGGTGATTAAGCATAAGAATGCATTCTTCTGTGAACTAAAACCCTGGCTTTTAATTTAGCTGTAGGGATAACAGTTGTGCCTGGATGAGTAAATCTGTGAATGCATTTGTTTGAACATTTGCATGTGAGTGTGCGAAGGGTTAATTGATTTTTGCTGTTTCTAGCCACACCCCCTTCAGCACCTCCCTTTCCCTAAAAATGTATTTAATGTCCTAACTAGAGGCGATGTGCCTGGATATATGTATGTTTATTCTTATCATTGACCCCTGTGGCTAGGGTCCAATTCGGTGCACTCCCCCCTTCCCCTGTATGTTTGTCAGCATGCAGACAGCTTACGCTGGTGTATGCGCATGGTGCACATGAACACATAAAGTTAGCTCCCTTGTGCGATTGGTAAGATGCACTGTCTTTCCCAGGAGAGGAAGTTAGGATGTGTGCTCCTAATCCATTGATAGGTTTGATGCAATGAATGTGTTTGCATGTCTGCACTATGCATGTTACAGGGCCAGAGTTAGGACACCTATGTTTACCTGGGTACTTCTGCGCAGTATAGGTGACTAAGCATAAGAATGCATTCTTCTGTGAACTAAAACCCTGGCTTTTAATTTAGCTGTAGGGATAACAGTTGTGCCTGGATGAGTAAATCTGTGAATGCATTTGTTTGAACATTTGCATGTGAGTGTGCGAAGGGTTAATTGATTTTTGCCTGAGTATATCAAACTGACTGCATATGAGAACTGTAATAAGGTATTACCAATATACAACTTTATCTACAGTCTAAAGCAGGGGTGTTAAACTCAATCTTGTAAGGGGCAAAAATCTAAAACACGGTCTAAGTCGCAGGCCAATATTTCATAAAGATAGAACAGTCACATCTAGGTGGTGTAACTATAGAGACCGTGGGGGCGGGGTTGGCGGCGCTCGGAGCAGTTTAATATTTGCCTGCTCCTCCCACTTCTGCAGAGTAGCACAGCAGTTTAATATTTTCCTGCTCCTCCCGCTTCTGCAGAGTAGCACAGCGGAGCAGTTTCATATTTTCCTGCTCCAGTGCTGTGTTGGGTCTCCTCCAAGCTTTCTGACAGCCACAAGCTCTGCATACCTCAGGCTCCTGATCTGCAGAGGGAGTTACAGAAGCACAGAGCTTGCGACTGCCAGGAAGAGCAACAGAGACACGACATCCCTGCAGCGGGTAAATATAACACTGTTTCACTACCCTACTCTATGTGGGGAGTGAGTGTGTGCTTGGACGGGGGGGGGGGGGGGGGGGGGGAGGTGTATGTATAATTTACCAGTAGGGTATTGTACCGTGTTAGCCATCAGTAAAAGCAAGAAGTTTTAAATCAGGATGTTACCATTTATTGGCTAACTACAAATGAATAAGAATAAACAAGCTTTCGGCCTTGCAGCCTTCGTCAGGTTTACATCCTGTTAGTTTGCAAGCTGGTGGTACAGACAGCTATATACATGCAACATCAAAAGGGAAAACAGATATTTTTTTCAAGCATAAATACATCACTAAGATGCCTTAATACAAACAGACCATCTAAATGGGGTAAGATAAGGATCCTTGTTTACTTTATTGCTCACCCTGTATTGTGAGCAATAAAGTAAACAAGGATCCTTATCTTACCCCATTTAGATGGTCTGTTTGTATTAAGGCATCTTAGTGATGTATTTATGCTTGAAAAAAAATATCTGTTTTCCCTTTTGATGTTGCATGTATATAAGCTGTCTGTACCACCAGCTTGCAAACTAACAGGATGTAAACCTGACGAAGGCTGCAAGGCCGAAAGCTTGTTTATTCTTATTCATTTGTAGTTAGCCAATAAATGGTATCATCCTGATTTAAAACTTATAATTTACCAGTTACAGGGGGTGGGAGGTTGTATCCAAGGAGGGGCCCAGATGCTAATTTCTTTGGGGAGTGTCCCGTGGGTTACCGCTGCACCCCGGCTCAAGCTGGCAATGTTTCTATCAGAAATAGTGTCACCGGTGTGGTGTCCGAGACTATTCGCCGCCGGGAGACTTGGGCGCAGGATACAGCTGGTATACGGCTTATCCTGCTCCTGCACAAGCTCCCGGAGGGGTTAATTACTGTTCCCCCTTCAGGTCCACGTGGATAGTGGGGGAATGATGTAATTCAGCTTCCAGCAACTGCCGGCGGTCGAATTATAGTGCTTTAAAAGTAACTTCAGCTCTGTCTTCTGACTGCGCTGAAGTTACTCCCTGTGCGCCACTATAGCTGTAATTCCTATTCTGGCCTATGGTGGCGCCGGCTGCGCCCAAATCTCCTGCGCTGCATTTGCAGCGTTCACCGGTGTGCTCCTCTGGACAGGAAGGCCGTGTCTGTGTATGGGTTCTTGGGGATAGTCACCCAGTTGATGGCACCAATCAGCAAGCTCCCAGGAAACGGATAAAGGAGCAGCGCTCTATGTTGCGTTAACGTTTATTGGATGATTAAAAGGATTTAAAATTGCACTAACAAGAGGCGTATGATATAAAGTCATGTGACCCAACATGTGGGGAGTCAGCAAGCCCTTCCCTCCGAATACAGTAGGTGTGGCAAGCAGCAGGGGGCGTCCTGGTGTCCATGGACAGTTGGGGTGGAGTGGTGGATAGGGGGTCCTGCTTCACAGTGCCTGACGTGTTTTGGCATGCATACGCCTTCATCAGATGCAATCTTAAATCCTTTTAATCCTCCAATAAATGTTAAAGTGGATCCGAGATGAACTTTTACTCTTTGCATCATTGTGTTCCTTACATTTAGTTTATAGGGCATTCCTCAAGCCAAATACTTTTTTGTTTTTGTTTTAATACACTAATTCCCTATAAACTAAACAAGCCACGCCCACAGCTTCTCCAGTGCCTTGGCACTCTGAGACCCATGTAGCAAGGCCTTATGGGAGCTCAGTCTTGCCCCTCCCGAGGTGAGTACCCCCCAGGGGAGGTTTTTTGTTAGAGTCTCTTGAATGCACCACAGACTGTGCTGCTTACAATGATAGACATTGGAAGCTCTTAGGGCCACATAACAAGGCGAGAAGGGCCACATTCTGCCTGCAGGCCTTGTACGCGACACCTGAGATATAAAGCATTAAACACAGCATAAAATTAACATGAAAAAATCCCGTCCTCACCTGATCTCTTCTGTCCACTGGAACTTCTTACGCGGCCCGGCGACCTTCTTGCTCCCCTTATCTTCCTCCTCCTCCTCTTCAGAAGGATTCTTCTGCTCCTTGTCATCTGCCAGCATTCTGGGGAAAGAGCAGCGAAGGCAGAGCTTATCAGGTCATCCTCATTCTTATGCCCCCTTCACAAACCAATGCAGAGAATGCCACGCCCCTCACAGAGGATTCTGGGAAATGCACTGACTGTGAAAGTACACTGTCGTATATTTATGTTTAACAGGAAAAAGAAAAAACCATACAACCTTATTTGGTCTACACATGACTGCGCTTGCACATGACAGAGGATGAGCAGTGATCAGGGCAGCAGTGACAGAGGATGAGCAGTGATTGAGGGCAGCAATGACAGAGGATAAGCAGTGATCAGGGCAGCAGTGACAGAGGATGAGCAGTGATCAGGGTGGCAGTGACAGAGGATGAGCAGTGATCAGGGTGGCAGTGAAAGAGGATGAGCAGTGATCGGGGCGGCAGTGACAGAGGATGAGCAGTGATTGGGGGGAGGGGGGGCAGTGACAGAGGAGGAGCAGTGATTGGGGGGAGGGGGGGCAGTGACAGAGGAGGAGCAGTGATTGGGGGAGGGGGGGGCAGTGACAGAGGAGGAGCAGCGATCAGGGCAGCAGTGACAGAAGATGAGTAGTGATCAGGGCGGCAGTGACAGAGGAGGAGCAGTGATTGGGGGGAGGGGGGGGGGGGGGGCAGTGACAGAGGATAAGCAGCGGTCAGGGCGGCAGTGACAGAGGATGAGCAGCGATCAGGGCGGCAGTGACAGAGGATGAGCAGCGATCAGGGCGGCAGTGACAGAGGATGAGCAGTGATCAGGGCGGCAGTGACAGAGGATGAGCAGTGACAGAGGATGAGCAGCGATCAGGGTGGCAAAGACAGAGGATGAGCAGTGATCAGGGCGGCAGTGACAGAGGACAGTGTTCTCCCCAGAAATTTTTTTTCAGCCGGGTGGCATGAAAAAGTAGCCGGGTGGGGCGAGATGAGAGAATGCAGGGCCGGTGCTTCTGTGTGCAACTCTGCTTACAGAATAGGAAGAGGTGAGCCGATGACAGCCGGGTGCTCACCAAAACTAGCCGGGCGCAGCACCCAGCTAAAAGAGCCTGGGGAGGACACTGGAGGATGAGCAGTGAGAGAGGATGAGCAGCGGTCAGGGCGGCAGTGACAGAGGATGAGCAGCGATCAGGGCGGTAGTTACAGAGGATGAGCATTGACAGAGGATAAGCAGCGATCAGGGCGGCAGTGACAGGAGATGAGCAGTGACAGAGGATGAGCAGCGATCAGGGCGGCAGTGACAGAGGATGAGCAGTGACAGAGGATGAGCAGCGATCAGGGCGGCAAAGACAGAGGATGAGCAGCGATCAGGGCGGCAGTGACAGAGGATGAGCAGTGACAGAGGATAAGCAGCGATCAGGGCGGCAGTGACAGGAGATGAGCAGTGACAAAGGATGAGCAGCGATCAGGGCGGCAAAGACAGAGGATGAGCAGTGATCAGGGCGGTAGTGACAGAGGATGAGCAGTGATTGGGAGAGGGGGGGGGGCAGTGACAGAGGATGAGCAGCGATCAGGGCGGCAGAGACAGGAGATGAGCAGTGACAAAGGATGAGCAGCGATCAGGGCGGCAGTGACAGAGGATGAGCAGTGAGAGAGGATGAGCAGCGGTCAGGGCGGCAGTGACAGAGGATGAGCAGCGGTCAGGGCGGCAGTGACAGAGGATGAGCAGTGAGAGAGGATGAGCAGCGGTCAGGGCGGCAGTGACAGAGGATGAGCAGTGAGAGGATGAGCAGCGATCAGGGCGGCAGTGACAGAGGATGAGCAGTGAGAGAGGATGAGCAGTGGTCAGGGCGGCAGTGACAGAAGATGAGCAGTGGTCAGGGCGGCAGTGACAGAAGATGAGCAGTGGTCAGGGCAGCAGTGACAGAGGATGAGCAGTGACAGGGGATGAGCAGCGGTCAGGGCGGAAGTGACAGAGGATGAGCAGCGGTCAGGGCGGAAGTGACAGAGGATGAGCAGCGATCAGGGCGGCAGCGACAGAGGATAAGCAGTGACAGGAGATGAGCAGCAGTCAGGGCAGCAGTGACAGAGGATGAGCAGTGACAGAGGATGAGCAGCGGTCAGGGCAGCAGTGACAGAGGATGAGCAGTGACAGAGGATGAGCAGCGGTCAGGGCGGCAGTGACAGAGGATGAGCAGTGACAGAGGATGAGCAGCGGTCAGGGCGGCAGT